>NC_142862.1:28373181-28524027 GCF_061612785.1 Hesperophylax consimilis
CACTTAACTGCAATAGAAAAGTTGTAATAGGAATCATGGAAAGCATGAATTAGCTGAACTAGACAGTGATCGCACACCAACCGTAAGATCGACAATAGACCCGAAATCACTTAACTGCACTACAAAAGTTGTAATAGGAATCATGGTAAGCATGAATTAGCTGAACTAGACAGTGATCGCACACCAACCGTAGAGATTGACAATAGACCCGAAATCACTTAACTGCAATAGAAAAGTTGTAATAGGAATCATGGAAAGGATGAATAAGCATAACTATTCAGTGATCGCACACCAACCGTAAGATCGACAATAGACCCGAAATCACTTAACTGCACTACAAAAGTTGTAATAGGAATCATGGGAAGCATGAATTAGCTGAACTAGACAGTGATCGCACACCAACCGTAGAGATTGACAATAGACCCAAAATCACTTAACTGCAATAGAAAAGTTGTAATAGGAATCATGGAAAGCATGAATTAGCTGAACTAGACAGTGATCGCACACCAACCGTAAGATCGACAATAGACCCGAAATCACTTAACTGCAATAGAAAAGTTGTAATAGGAATCATGGAAAGCATGAATTAGCTGAACTAGACAGTGATCGCACACCAACCGTAGAGATTGACAATAGACCCGAAATCACTTAACTGCAATAGAAAAGTTGTAATAGGAATCATGGTAAGCATGAATTAGCTGAACTAGACAGTGATCGCACACCAACCGTAGAGATTGACAATAGACCCGAAATCACTTAACTGCAATAGAAAAGTTGTAATAGGAATCATGGTAAGCATGAATTAGCTGAACTAGACAGTGATCGCACACCAACCGTAAGATCGACAATAGACCCGAAATCACTTAACTGCAATAGAAAAGTTGTAATAGGAATCATGGTAAGCATGAATTAGCTGAACTAGACAGTGATCGCACACCAACCGTAAGATCGACAATAGACCCGAAATCACTTAACTGCACTACAAAAGTTGTAATAGGAATCATGGTAAGCATGAATTAGCTGAATTAGACAGTGATCGCACACCAACCGTAGAGATTGACAATAGACCCGAAATAAATTAACTGCAATAGAAAAGTTGTAATAGGAATCATGGAAAGCATGAATTAGCTGAACTAGACAGTGATCGCACACCAACCGTAAGATCGACAATAGACCCGAAATCACTTAACTGCAATAGAAAAGTTGTAATAGGAATCTTGGAAAGCATGAATTAGCTGAACTAGACAGTGATCGTACACCAACCGTAAGATCGACAATAGACCCGAAATCACTTAACTGCAATAGAAAAGTTGTAATAGGAATCATGGAAAGCATGAATTAGCTGAACTAGACAGTGATCGCACACCAACCGTAAGATCGACAATAGACCCGAAATCACTTAACTGCACTACAAAAGTTGTAATAGGAATCATGGTAAGCATGAATTAGCTGAACTAGACAGTGATCGCACACCAACCGTAGAGATTGACAATAGACCCGAAATCACTTAACTGCAATAGAAAAGTTGTAATAGGAATCATGGAAAGGATGAATAAGCATAACTATTCAGTGATCGCACACCAACCGTAAGATCGACAATAGACCCGAAATCACTTAACTGCACTACAAAAGTTGTAATAGGAATCATGGGAAGCATGAATTAGCTGAACTAGACAGTGATCGCACACCAACCGTAGAGATTGACAATAGACCCAAAATCACTTAACTGCAATAGAAAAGTTGTAATAGGAATCATGGAAAGCATGAATTAGCTGAACTAGACAGTGATCGCACACCAACCGTAAGATCGACAATAGACCCGAAATCACTTAACTGCAATAGAAAAGTTGTAATAGGAATCATGGAAAGCATGAATTAGCTGAACTAGACAGTGATCGCACACCAACCGTAGAGATTGACAATAGACCCGAAATCACTTAACTGCAATAGAAAAGTTGTAATAGGAATCATGGTAAGCATGAATTAGCTGAACTAGACAGTGATCGCACACCAACCGTAGAGATTGACAATAGACCCGAAATCACTTAACTGCAATAGAAAAGTTGTAATAGGAATCATGGTAAGCATGAATTAGCTGAACTAGACAGTGATCGCACACCAACCGTAAGATCGACAATAGACCCGAAATCACTTAACTGCAATAGAAAAGTTGTAATAGGAATCATGGTAAGCATGAATTAGCTGAACTAGACAGTGATCGCACACCAACCGTAAGATCGACAATAGACCCGAAATCACTTAACTGCACTACAAAAGTTGTAATAGGAATCATGGTAAGCATGAATTAGCTGAATTAGACAGTGATCGCACACCAACCGTAGAGATTGACAATAGACCCGAAATAAATTAACTGCAATAGAAAAGTTGTAATAGGAATCATGGAAAGCATGAATTAGCTGAACTAGACAGTGATCGCACACCAACCGTAAGATCGACAATAGACCCGAAATCACTTAACTGCACTACAAAAGTTGTTATAGGAATCATGGTAAGCATGAATTAGCTGAACTAGACAGTGATCGCACACCAACCGTAGAGATTGACAATAGACCCGAAATCACTTAACTGCAATAGAAAAGTTGTAATAGGAATCATGGAAAGCATGAATTAGCTGAACTAGACAGTGATCGCACAACAACCGTAAGATCGACAATATACCCGAAATCACTTAACTGCAATAGAAAAGTTGTAATAGGAATCATGGTAAGCATGAATTAGCTGAACTAGACAGTGATCGCACACCAACCGTAAGATCGACAATAGACCCGAAATCACTTAACTGCACTACGAAAATTGTAATAGGAATCATGGTAAGCATGAATTAGCTGAACTAGTCAGTGATCGCACACCAACCGTAGAGATTGACAATAGACCCAAAATCACTTAACTGCAATAGAAAAGTTGTAATAGGAATCATGGAAAGCATGAATTAGCTGAACTAGACAGTGATCGCACACCAACCGTCAGATCGACAATAGACCCGAAATCACTTAACTGCAATAGAAAAGTTGTAATAGGAATCTTGGAAAGCATGAATTAGCTGAACTAGACAGTGATCGTACACCAACCGTAAGATCGACAATAGACCCGAAATCACTTAACTGCAATAGAAAAGTTGTAATAGGAATCATGGAAAGCATGAATTAGCTGAACTAGACAGTGATCGCACACCAACCGTAAGATCGACAATAGACCCGAAATCACTTAACTGCACTACAAAAGTTGTAATAGGAATCATGGTAAGCATGAATTAGCTGAACTAGACAGTGATCGCACACCAACCGTAGAGATTGACAATAGACCCGAAATCACTTAACTGCAATAGAAAAGTTGTAATAGGAATCATGGAAAGGATGAATAAGCATAACTATTCAGTGATCGCACACCAACCGTAAGATCGACAATAGACCCGAAATCACTTAACTGCACTACAAAAGTTGTAATAGGAATCATGGGAAGCATGAATTAGCTGAACTAGACAGTGATCGCACACCAACCGTAGAGATTGACAATAGACCCAAAATCACTTAACTGCAATAGAAAAGTTGTAATAGGAATCATGGAAAGCATGAATTAGCTGAACTAGACAGTGATCGCACACCAACCGTAAGATCGACAATAGACCCGAAATCACTTAACTGCAATAGAAAAGTTGTAATAGGAATCATTGAAAGCATGAATTAGCTGAACTAGACAGTGATCGCACACCAACCGTAGAGATTGACAATAGACCCGAAATCACTTAACTGCAATAGAAAAGTTGTAATAGGAATCATGGTAAGCATGAATTAGCTGAACTAGACAGTGATCGCACACCAACCGTAGAGATTGACAATAGACCCGAAATCACTTAACTGCAATAGAAAAGTTGTAATAGGAATCATGGTAAGCATGAATTAGCTGAACTAGACAGTGATCGCACACCAACCGTTAGATCGACAATAGACCCGAAATCACTTAACTGCAATAGAAAAGTTGTAATAGGAATCATGGTAAGCATGAATTAGCTGAACTAGACAGTGATCGCACACCAACCGTAAGATCGACAATAGACCCGAAATCACTTAACTGCACTACAAAAGTTGTAATAGGAATCATGGTAAGCATGAATTAGCTGAATTAGACAGTGATCGCACACCAACCGTAGAGATTGACAATAGACCCGAAATAAATTAACTGCAATAGAAAAGTTGTAATAGGAATCATGGAAAGCATGAATTAGCTGAACTAGACAGTGATCGCACACCAACCGTAAGATCGACAATAGACCCGAAATCACTTAACTGCACTACAAAAGTTGTTATAGGAATCATGGTAAGCATGAATTAGCTGAACTAGACAGTGATCGCACACCAACCGTAGAGATTGACAATAGACCCGAAATCACTTAACTGCAATAGAAAAGTTGTAATAGGAATCATGGAAAGCATGAATTAGCTGAACTAGACAGTGATCGCACAACAACCGTAAGATCGACAATATACCCGAAATCACTTAACTGCAATAGAAAAGTTGTAATAGGAATCATGGTAAGCATGAATTAGCTGAACTAGACAGTGATCGCACACCAACCGTAAGATCGACAATAGACCCGAAATCACTTAACTGCACTACAAAAGTTGTAATAGGAATCATGGAAAGCATGAATTAGCTGAACTAGACAGTGATCGCACACCAACCGTAAGATCGACAATAGACCCGAAATCACTTAACTGCAATAGAAAAGTTGTAATAGGAATCATGGAAAGCATGAATTAGCTGAACTAGACAGTGATCGCACACCAACCGTAGAGATTGACAATAGACCCGAAATAAATTAACTGCAATAGAAAAGATGTAATAGGAATCATGGTAAGCATGAATTAGCTAAACTAGACAGTGATCGCACACCAACCGTAGAGATTGACAATAGACCCGAAATCACTTAACTGCAATAGAAAAGTTGTAATAGTAATCATGGTAAGCATGAATTAGCTGAACTAGACAGTGATCGCACACCAACCGTAAGATCGACAATAGACCCGAAATCACTTAACTGCAATACAAAAGTTGTAATAGGAATCATGGTAAGCATGAATCAGCTAACTATTTAGTGACCGCACACCAACCGCAAGATCGACAATAGACCCGAAATCACTTAACTGCAATAGAAAAGTTATAATAGGAATCATGGTAAGCATGAATTAGCTGAACTAGACAGTGATCGCACACCAACCGTAAGATCGACAATAGACCCGAAATCACTTAACTGCAATAGAAAAGTTGTAATAGGAATCATGGTAAGCATGAATTAGCTGAACTAGACAGTGATCTTACACCAACCGTAAGATCGACAATAGACCCGAAATCACTTAACTGCAATAGAAAAGTTGTAATAGGAATCATGGTAAGCATGAATTAGCTGAACTAGACAGTGATCGCACACCAACCGTAAGATCGACAATAGACCCGAAATCACTTAACTGCAATAGAAAAGTTGTAATAGGAATCATGGTAAGCATGAATTAGCTGAACTAGACAGTGATCGCACACCAACCGTAGAGATTGACAATAGACCCGAAATCACTTAACTGCAATAGAAAAGTTGTAATAGGAATCATGAAAAGCATGAATTAGCTGAACTAGACAGTGATCGCACACCAACTGTAAGATCGACAATAGACCCGAAATCACTTAACTGCACTACAAAAGTTGTAATAGGAATCATGGTAAGCATGAATTAGCTGAACTAGACAGTGATCGCACACCAACCGTAGAGATTGACAATAGACCCGAAATCACTTAACTGCAATAGAAAAGTTGTAATAGGAATCATGGAAAGCATGAATTAGCTGAACTAGACAGTGATCGCACACCAACCGTAAGATCGACAATAGACCCGAAATCACTTAACTGCAATAGAAAAGTTGTAATAGGAATCATGGTAAGCATGAATTAGCTGAACTAGACAGTGATCGCACACCAACCGTAAGATCGACAATAGACCCGAAATCACTTAACTGCAATAGAAAAGTTGTAATAGGAATCATGGTAAGCATGAATTAGCTGAACTAGACAGTGATCGCACACCAACCGTAGAGATTGACAATAGACCCGAAATCACTTAACTGCAATAGAAAAGTTGTAATAGGAATCATGAAAAGCATGAATTAGCTGAACTAGACAGTGATCGCACACCAACTGTAAGATCGACAATAGACCCGAAATCACTTAACTGCACTACAAAAGTTGTAATAGGAATCATGGTAAGCATGAATTAGCTGAACTAGACAGTGATCGCACACCAACCGTAGAGATTGACAATAGACCCGAAATCACTTAACTGCAATAGAAAAGTTGCAATAGGAATCATGGAAAGCATGAATTAGCTGAACTAGACAGTGATCGCACACCAACCGTAAGATCGACAATAGACCCGAAATCACTTAACTGCAATAGAAAAGTTGTAATAGGATTCATGGTAAGCATGAATTAGCTTAACTATTCAGTGATCGCACACCAACCGTAAGATCGACAATAGACCCGAATTCACTTAACTGCACTACAAAAGTTGTAAAAGGAATCATGGTAAGCATGAATTAGCTGAACTAGTCAGTGATCGCACACCAACCGTAGAGATTGACAATAGACCCGAAATCACTTAACTGCAATAGAAAAGTTGTAATAGGAATCATGGAAAGCATGAATTAGCTGAACTAGACAGTGATCGCACACCAATCGTAAGATCGACAATAGACCCGAAATCACTTAACTGCACTACAAAAGTTGTAATAGGAATCATGGTAAGCATGAATTAGCTGAACTAGACAGTGATCGCACACCAACCGTAAGATCGACAATAGACCCGAAATCACTTAACTGCAATAGAAAAGTTGTAATAGGAATCATGGTAAGCATGAATTAGCTGAACTAGACAGTGATCGCACACCAACCGTAAGATCGACAATAGACCCGAAATCACTTAACTGCACTACAAAAGTTGTAATAGGAATCATGGTAAGCATGAATTAGCTGAATTAGACAGTGATCGCACACCAACCGTAGAGATTGACAATAGACCCGAAATAAATTAACTGCAATAGAAAAGTTGTAATAGGAATCATGGAAAGCATGAATTAGCTGAACTAGACAGTGATCGCACACCAACCGTAAGATCGACAATAGACCCGAAATCACTTAACTGCACTACAAAAGTTGTTATAGGAATCATGGTAAGCATGAATTAGCTGAACTAGACAGTGATCGCACACCAACCGTAGAGATTGACAATAGACCCGAAATCACTTAACTGCAATAGAAAAGTTGTAATAGGAATCATGGAAAGCATGAATTAGCTGAACTAGACAGTGATCGCACAACAACCGTAAGATCGACAATATACCCGAAATCACTTAACTGCAATAGAAAAGTTGTAATAGGAATCATGGTAAGCATGAATTAGCTGAACTAGACAGTGATCGCACACCAACCGTAAGATCGACAATAGACCCGAAATCACTTAACTGCAATAGAAAAGTTGTAATAGGAATCATGGTTAGCATGAATTAGCTGAACTAGACAGTGATCGCACACCAACCGTAATATCGACAATAGACCCGAAATCACTTAACTGCAATAGAAAAGTTGTAATAGGAATCATGGTAATCATGAATTAGCTAACTATTCAGTGACCGCACACCAACCGTAAGATCAACAATAGACCCGAAATCACTTAACTGCAATAGAAAAGTTATAATAGGAATCATGGTAAGCATGAATTAGCTGAACTGGACAGTGATCGCACACCAACCGTAAGATCGACAATAGACCTGAAATCACTTAACTGCAATAGAAAAGTTGTAATAGGAATCATGGTAAGCATGAATTAGCTGAACTAGACAGTGATCGCACACCAACCGTAAGATCGACAATAGACCCGAAATCACTTAACTGCAATAGATAAGTTGTAATAGGAATCATGGTAAGCAAGAATTAGCTGAACTAGACAGTGATCGCACACCAACCGTAAGATCGACAATAGACCCGAAATCACTTAACTGCAATAGAAAAGTTGTAATAGGAATCATGGTAAGCATGAATTAGCTGAACTAGACAATGATCGCACACCAACCGTAGAGATTGACAATAGACCCGAAATCACTTAACTGCAATAGAAAAGTTGTAATAGGAATCATGGAAAGCATGAATTAGCTGAACTAGACAGTGATCGCACACCAACTGTAAGATCGACAATAGACCCGAAATCACTTAACTGCACTACAAAAGTTGTAATAGGAATCATGGTAAGCATGAATTAGCTGAACTAGTCAGTGATCGCACACCAACCGTAGAGATTGACAATAGACCCGAAATCACTTAACTGCAATAGAAAAGTTGTAATAGGAATCATGGAAAGCATGAATTAGCTGAACTAGACAGTGATCGCACACCAACCGTAAGATCGACAATAGACCCGAAATCACTTAACTGCAATAGAAAAGTTGTAATAGGAATCATGGTAAGCATGAATTAGCTTAACTATTCAGTGATCGCACACCAACCGTAAGATCGACAATAGACCCGAAATCACTTAACTGCACTACAAAATTTGTAAAAGGAATCATGGTTAGCATGAATTAGCTGAACTAGACAGTGATCGCACACCAACCGTAGAGATTGACAATAGACCCAAAATCACTTTACTGCAATAGAAAAGTTGTAATAGGAATCATGGAAAGCATGAATTAGCTGAACTAGACAGTGATCGCACACCAACCGTAGAGATTGACGATAGACCCGAAATCACTTAACTGCAATAGAAAAGTTGTAATAGGAATCATGGAAAGCATGAATTAGCTGAACTAGACAGTGATCGCACACCAACCGTAAGATCGACAATAGACCCGAAATCACTAAACTGCAATAGAAAAGTTGTAATAGGAATCATGGTAAGCATGAATTAGCTGAACTAGACAGTGATCGCACACCAACCGTAAGATCGACAATAGACCCGAAATCACTTAACTGCACTACAAAAGTTGTAATAGGAATCATGGTAAGCATGAATTAGCTGAACTAGACAGTGATCGCACACCAACCGTAGAGATTGACAATAGACCCGAAATCACTTAACTGCAATAGAAAAGTTGTAATAGGAATCATGGAAAGCATGAATTAGCTGAACTAGACAGTGATCGCACACCAACCGTAAGATCGACAATAGACCCGAAATCACTTAACTGCAATAGAAAAGTTGTAATAGGAATCATGGTAAGCATGAATTAGCTGAACTAGACAGTGATCGCACACCAACCGTAAGATCGACAATAGACCCGAAATCACTTAACTGCACTACAAAAGTTGTAATAGGAATCATGGTAAGCATGAATTAGCTGAACTAGACAGTGATCGCACACCAACCGTAGAGATTGACAATAGACCCGAAATCACTTAACTGCAATAGAAAAGTTGTAATAGGAATCATGGAAAGCATGAATTAGCTAAACTAGACAGTGATCGCACACCAACCGTAAGATCGACAATAGAGCCGAAATCACTTAACTGCACTACAAAAGTTGTAATAGGAATCATGGTAAGCATGAATTAGCTTAACTATTCAGTGATCGCACACCAACCGTAAGATCGACAATAGACCCGAAATCACTTAACTGGAATAGAAAAGTTGTAATAGGAATCATGGTAAGCATGAATTAGCTGAACTAGACAGTGATCGCACACCAACCGTAAGATCGACAATAGACCCGAAATCACTTAACTGCACTACAAAAGTTTTAAAAGGAATCATGGTAAGCATGAATTAGCTGAACTAGACAGTGATCGCACACCAACCGTAGAGATTGACAATAGACCCAAAATCACTTAACTGCAATAGAAAAGTTGTAATAGGAATCATGGAAAGCATGAATTAGCTGAACTAGACAGTGATCGTTCACCAACCGTAAGATCGACAATAGAGCCGAAATCACTTAACTGCAATAGAAAAGTTGTAATAGGAATCATGGTAAGCATGAATTAGCTGAACTAGACAGTGATCGCACACCAACCGTAGAGATTGACAATAGACCCGAAATCACTTAACTGCAATAGAAAAGTTGTAATAGGAATCATGGAAAGCATGAATTAGCATAACTATTCAGTGATCGCACACCAACCGTAAGATCGACAATAGACCCGAAATCACTTAACTGCACTACAAAAGTTGTAATAGGAATCATGGGAAGCATGAATTAGCTGAACTAGACAGTGATCGCACACCAACCGTAGAGATTGACAATAGACCCAAAATCACTTAACTGCAATAGAAAAGTTGTAATAGGAATCATGGAAAGCATGAATTAGCTGAACTAGACAGTGATCGCACACCAACCGTAGAGATTGGTGATAGATCCAGAATGTCTAGACAGCAATTACCTTCTTCGACACATCCATCATTAATTGAGTTTGTGTGTGTTTTCAATAAACTTTAAGTAAACTGTACTGTTCTGAGTATACACGGTAAGTATAACAAACTGTACGTATCTGAGTACGCACAGTAAGTATAACCATAATAAACGATTTATTATCTTCCTTTTTTAGTAACAAATAGAGATATTGATATACTCACTGAGATATCTCGGGCTGAGAATTTCATTTACATACTATTGAAATTTAGTAGTATGGATAATATGAAGTAATTATAAATATATTATGTAGTGCTTATTTCTGAAATAATCATATATATGTTACATGGTATTTTTAGTGCAGTAATTTTGGTTTCAGTCTGTATTTGTCTCGCTATGTTTTATATCCAGTTACTTACTTGAGATTTGTCATAATATTTTTGTGAATTTTGAATGAGAGTGTGATTTTGTTGTATAGTTTAATATAGAGGAAGCTTTTTTAAATAACCGTCATTACAGACCAGTGACGAGCAACATGCGGCCCACAAACCCTTTCGCACGGGTCACTTGGCTAAATAAAATATAAAATAATTGGTTTCTGTTCTGTTTTGTAAAAGGGTTTACCTTCATCAATGTTTTCAGAATCAGCAGCTAAAAATAAAAATAAATAAATTACATGAAGTTTCTGAAAACTTGTAACTTGTAAGCAGTTAAGTTTCCACATGTTATTTAATATTTAAGAATGACAAAAATCAACATCATGTATTCGTTTCGTTTTCATTTTTTTTTACTAATAAATTTTATAAATTACAGATAAAAAAATTAACGCAGGCTATTCATGGTAGGTACCTATTTAGATTTTTTTTACGGTCACTCCTATTCAGATCCTATTAGTGATGTATGGTAATAAGTTGAGTATTTAAGCGATAGATGGCGCTAGTCATAAAGCTTACTCCAGAATCCGACAGATGTTTGACTTGATTAGATTGACATGGATCAAGCTTCCCGAACCAGAGAATTACCAACCCTCAGGTAATGAACAGTGTAGCTCAATCCAGACCTATTATTTGTAACGTAAATAAACACAATTATAATTAGAACCTTTTTACTTTTTAAGAAAGAGTTTCCAACACTTAAATCTGCAAAGTAAGGCAGATATAACAGATAGTACCGAAATTTATTTCGTATATTAACTGCTGTAAATTTTTTAACATAATGTCACCTAATTTCATAATTTAAAAAAATGCGGTGATTCATCATTGACAAAAAGTCTATATGCCATGTTTCAGTTCGTTCGGATGTCGAGAAAATGGTTAATTTCCACCTCCAAGATTATATTTCATTCATTAATTGTTTCAATGAAGAAAACAAAATCGACATTCAAATAGATGTTTTCATTTATTTATTTATTTATTAAGACATACACAGTACAATAAGATAGAGATAAGGATATTTTTCGTTATTACATAGTTGTAGTACCTATTACGCATGTCCATAAAATATCACTATGTAATTTCGCCTGAGATTGTTGTAAAAGGAAGAAAGTGTATGTAGAGAAAAAAAATTAATTGAAATCAAGAATTATAATATGCTTACGAATTGTAACTGACTGTTAATAAATAGAAGTTCTGAAAAATGCAGTGAAAGTGTTTTTGAAATATGTCACGCTAAGAAATTTAATAATTTAGTTTTGTATGTTAGAAAGGAATCACGAAAGATGTCTAAATGTAGTAATTTTTCGTAATGGGTGTATGTTGTGATTGCGCGAGTAATTACTGAGTTGTTTGCTGCATTGGTATTGTTGGCTTCAATATGAAATAGTGTAGTGTGCCGGGTACGCCTCGTTGGAACATTTAAATCAATGACGGATAGCTATTCGAGACTATCTATTTTATTATTTAGCAGATTATGTAGAAACAACAGATCTGACAATGTGCGTCTTTTTTGTAAAGTTAACATATTATTTGTAGTTTTGTTGTATTTCTTGAGTAAATGTTACGAAAATTTATTCTGTATACTTTCTACTAAATCTATGTATACCTAATATTGAGGATTCCATATTGTGGAAGCATTCTCCAGTGGACTTCTGACCAATGAACAAAACCACATTTCTAGAGTCTTAGCACTTTTGAAAACTTTGCATATTCCTAATAAGAAACCTAGCATCCTGTAGGATGCTTATTAAAAAGTCAATTCAGGGAAGACTAATGTGGAACCGTAGAAACAGCAATGTAGCAATCTACAACGTTGGATAGAAATAAAAATAACATTCAGTGTTTTTATTTTTATTTTAATAAATTATTTCCTTAAAACTAATACCAGTTATTATTTCACATTTACAAATGTTTCAAATCTTCATTTGGATGTAGAATAAATTGTACTTAGTAGGATGAGATAAACGGTTATAAAATCGTTACTGAAAATCCTTTTTTTTTACAAACCAATACTTTTAAAATTATCAACAATTATTTAACATAAATACAACATCTAACGCATTATTTATTTCATAAAACATTTAAATATATAAATAATCTTATTATTATAAAACCAAGAAGACATTCTCAATTGGCTTTCCCCAAGGCTCACTTTTAGGCCCAATATATTTTTTTCTCAAGTGCAAACAATTTTTATAATTTATATTCATTCAAAATATATGGAAAACATAATTTTACTACTTGAAAACAGTTTTAACAGTTGTTAAGGACAGAGTACGACATTTTGAAGCCAACCTCTCTGCCGTTCGGAATGATATACTTATCACTGTTGAAGAACATGTACAGGGGTCCAGGTGTCGAAACTGAAATAAATAAAATAACGTCAATATTACGAAGACACAAAATACATAAATCTCTTAAGGTGAAGAGGAATTAACCTTTACATTTCTGTAAGCTTCACAAGTCACGCAGTCTGGTGATCTGGCCGACAGTCGGTAATGTTAAGAAGTAAGGTAACCAAGCAAGATGTACTTACATGCCACGACAGACTGCTGCGCGCTGTTACCGCACCACTTGGTCCCGCGGCGGCCGAGCCTCGATACTCCGTCCGGGATCAGCAGGTAATCGCCCTTGCGATTATCGCGGCCGGGCCCTTCGCAGTCCGAGTCCAACTCGTTGTTGTTGTTGCTCAAGCTCGATAGCTGGAACTTTCTAGCCATCAGTCTGGAAGAAAGTTACACTACGGTTAAATCCCTTGACTTAGACAAAGGTGGCTACTTCATCCACTGATTCATTGCATTGATCATTGCACGGGGAAGAATTGGTAATTTATTTATCAAACGCTTGTAGAGATTTTACAGACATAATACAATAAAGTAATAACGGAGAAACCAGCATCCGAGACATTGTGTTTCATGCAATATTGCAAAACAGGATACTGCGGAGCATGTGGCTGCAGGTAAGCTAAATTGAAGTACTATGATATGTGTATTCTGTTATGGTCAATCATGTCAATCAAACCAGAGGTTTGAATCGAATAAGAAGAGATTTTATGGAAGCCAAGATGCTCGGGAGCACAGACAATGAGTTACAAGATGACAATGAAGAAGGGGGCAGTACCTATAGGCTATAGGCATATCAAAAACTAAAAATGAATAATGAAATAGCGAATAACATAATTCATATTATACGAACCAAACTCGTTTTTATTTCCCACATTTCTTAGATTCTCAAGGTTTAGTGAGTTTTTCCGCAATACCTTTGATTTGTAGGTCCTATCTAAGATTTTCATCAACTACCACCCCTAGATATTTTATGCTTTGGTAATTTTCTATAACTGTACAGTGATAATGCACATTATTTCAATGGCATTCTCTACTACAATCCACAATCCGCAAATGTGGTGCCTGACTCTTCTTTCCAAATTAGTTACCCTCACGATCTTCGGTTGGTTCAAACAACTTCTCTTCATTTTAACTAAAACCTTACACGGTCACTTACTTGACTCCGCACACGGAAGAGGCCCTCTTGAAGCAGATGGCGTAGCGCAGGTTCGGCAGGTAGGGCCCCTTACCAGAGTTGTAGTTGAAGGACTCGATGGAGCCGGACCTCTCGGGGTAGTACTGCAGACACCCGGCGGGAGCTGCAACACACAATGGTACGATAATGTTTAAGTCTCGCAAGTTAGTTGCAGACAACTTCAGAAAAGTAGATAATTTATAAATGCAATAATGCGTTAGGTTGGAGATTGCCCACCTTTGCAGGTCACAGGAGGCAGTCATTGCCCATCATAGAAATGCACAGTTAAATATTGGCGACGAGGGTGCTTATGAAAGAGCCTTGAAACTCTCCAAAAAAGAAAAAGAAAAATATTTATTTAAAAAAAAAAAAGACAAACATTCCCGGTTTACGAATAACCTGATAATGTTCGAAAATCTCCTACTACCACTACAGTAAGCGGAAAATGTTGCTTGTGTCGTGATGCAAGACTTAGCGAGCCGAAAAATTAAACGAAATATGCTTGGGATGCAACTAAGCGACTAACTCGTTAATTCAAAGATTTGAAAATGTTTTTCTGTTGTATCCAATTTTAACTGACTGAGTATTCTGAAGCTAAGAATATGATGTTTTCAATAATTAACATTTTTTTATCATTATCTCTAACCTCAAATAGAATATACAAGAAAATTGTCCAAAAATTACAATTATAACGACTTGCACCATAAATCTGATATCTTATAAAAAAGTACAAATAGTATTGAATAAATTAATAAAAGCAAGTTTTCTGCTAGTGTTTGTGGAGCCTCGGCTGAGTTTGTATCATTTACCTAAGAGTTGTTTATCAGCATCGACTGTACTACGTCTTCCTGAGACGGTTGCAATCAGACTGCTGACCCCAGCGTTGATGGTTTGGTCCTGACGGTTGAAGTCTTCGAGTTCCTTTGAATGCCTGAAAAACCAGCCCAGTGTGATTAGTCCACGTCACTCAAATACATGATCATTTGATGTCAATCGATAGAACATTACTCCACGGCCCTTAAATAAACGTTCAGTTAATGTTACTCAAATAGAAGAACAGTTCACGTCATGTAATAAAATAAATAATATGCTCTGTTTTAGAGTGGGCCCAAGTGTGTGTTTATGTTGTTTGGTTTGAGAAAGAAATGACAAATAAGTGATTTATGAACTGTTCGTTGTAGTAATCTACAGTAATATTTTCCATGTTTGTATTTATATATAGATGTGTTATTTTTTGGTAAATTTAAATCGATGATCAGTTCGCATTATTCATATACCAAACATAATGGAAAGACAGCAAACCTTTTGCCCTTGTCTTCGATTTGCCGAATGCGGATTCTCCAGTTGGGTGTGGCGAGGTTGTCGTTGTGCAGCCTGTCCGCAATCTTCAGCGTGATCCGGATCCCACCGTGCTTGAACGAGTCCAAGGAAACGTAAACTGGAAAATATTTAAACACAATAAGAAACGTATTATTGTTATGAGTATCTGCGAGAAGATTTCTCGAATATGACAATGTTTGCTCGACTGTTGATGCTTCCCGCTATCTGTTCCTGTTACTTGTCTGTGGATGCTTCCCGCTGCCTAATCCTGTTACTTGTCTGTGGATGCTTCCCGCTACCTGTTCCTGTTACTTGTCTGTGGATGCTTCCCGCTGCCTAATCCTGTTACTTGTCTGTGGATGCTTCCCACTGCCTAATCCTGTTACTTGTCTGTGGATGCTTCCCGCTACCTGTTCCTGTTACTTGTCTGTGGATGCTTCCCGCTACCTGTTCCTGTTACTTGTCTGTGGATGCTTCCCGCTGCCTAATCCTGTTACTTGTCTGTGGATGCTTCCCACTGCCTAATCCTGTTACTTGTCTGTGGATGCTTCCCGCTACCTGTTCCTGTTACTTGTCTGTGGATGCTTCCCGCTACCTGTTCCTGTTACTTGTCTGTGGATGCTTCCCACTGCCTAATCCTGTTACTTGTCTGTGGATGCTTCCCGCTACCTGTTCTTGTTACTTGTCTGTGGATGCTTCCCGCTACCTGTTCCTGTTACTTGTCTGTGGATGCTTCCCGCTGCCTAATCCTGTTACTTGTCTGTGGATGCTTCCCACTGCCTAATCCTGTTACTTGTCTGTGGATGCTTCCCGCTACCTGTTCCTGTTACTTGTCTGTGGATGCTTCCCGCTACCTGTTCCTGTTACTTGTCTGTGGATGCTTCCCACTGCCTAATCCTGTTACTTGTCTGTGGATGCTTCCCGCTACCTGTTCCTGTTACTTGTCTGTAGATGCTTCCCACTACATGGTCATGTTACTTGTTATGTGTGAATATCACGTACGTTATTATAATCTGAGCATTCATTGATGGCGTTAATTTAATTATTTTATGAAATTACACTTTTTGCAAGTTATGCTTTAAAATTTTAAGACAAATTATTTGTTTGACTCCATACATACGCCTTTTAAAATTGATAAATAGTTGTAATAATAAATAACCTTTCTTGAAAGAATAGAGTTTTATACGGACAAAACTATTTATTCATATTCATTTATTGCGTATGAAAGGGCACAAACAAATAATTCGTCTTAATATTATAGCTGTGTTTAGAGACAATATCTGACATTAAAGCATAATTTTTACAAAGTGTATTTCATTAAAATAATAAAATTAACATTATCTATAAACGCGTAGATTTTGACGTACGTTACGTTTACCCTTAACTTAGATTCTACTGAAATTAACCTTGTATTATTAACGATGTAGTTATTATTTTTCACCGCAATAAAAAAATATCAAAACAATATATAATACACAATTATTGCCAGATTCAAAAAATACCATAGCAAATATGCATAAAGTTCTCTAATATTTTTGTATCGATTAGTGGGCGAGATTTAAGACAAAACACCACAGACATAGGAATTAATAGACGAGAAGATAATGGCGAGGGGTAAAATCAACTGTTGAAGAACGAAGGGAGTGAAGCTGACTGTGATTCGTCAATAAATCAATCTGACAGTAAATAGGCATCTCGCATTATAATATCACCATTTACTTCTTAAAAGTAAAATCTGCTTTTGAATGAATAGACATTTTTACATGGGAGCGCAAATTACTCGCCACGTTATGAACAAATTTGCGAAGTCCAAATTCGGCAAAAAAATTCTGTTCTATTTTCAGAGTCGAATATTTCGTTTAAGTATTTAGTTAAGACACTTTTATAAATGTTCATAATTTACTTCCCAGCAACCAACCAGCTTTGTGTTTCGCGTCCAGACGTTTCTCGATGTGATAGTAACAACTGATTCATATTATACGATGTGAATATGCTTAAAATAAAGTAAAATAATGCTTATATATGGAATTTAATACGACAATTGGGTTTATTCTCTTTTTCACATCTACTTTTAAAGTTTTCATAGTACAAGTCAACATTTTGCCGTGTTATTTCGTAAAATGAACCGATGATGCCTCGACCATAGTTCGCACAAGAATGATGACGTCACGTTTTCAAATTTCACTTGAGGCCATACGCGAGCACAGCCGGCTCCAATGGAACCGGTATGGGGAGTGGGGATAATACGCTTTTAATCACTTAGGGCAGGTCTACTAATATTCATATGTCTATGCAAAACACAGAGTTAGACAAAGCTACGAGTATTTCGATATTCCAGTGATTTTTTATGACCGTTGCTCTGAATAGAAAAAAACACAAATGCATATTTAGGTGTAACCGGATGGTTTTTGGGGATATAATATTAGTGCTGGTGCAAAAGGTGTGCAAAATAATTTTGGAGCCCTTTGACATCCCCAACTGGAGTAAGTGACGAGTGCAAAGAGAGTGGTAAATAATCTGGGTAGGTGGGTACTCACAGTGTTGTCCAGAGTTCTCTCCGCAGAGGTGAGGGATGATGGTACGGGAATTGACGTAATTGGTCACCTCCATCACATCGTGATGGCACTTGTACACCTAGAAAACATACAATCTTATAACACAAGTTGTATTTCATATTTGTTATAAGCATTTACTTTGTGGCTCGTCATAATATTAATAAATTTTTTTTGTATCTCTCACAAAAGACTAATCTAGGCGACCAGATTTATAAATAATGTAAGCATGAATTGAATTTGTGATGGGTCACAAATTTAAAATTTGCAGAGCAAAAATAATATGTACCTGTCACATTGGCGTTTAATGTTGTTTTGCACCCTAAATTATTTTGTTGTCATTTTTAAAAGTTTTTAAAAACTTTAGAGTTTTTTATTCTCCTGACGAAGGAAGGGTGCTTCCGAAACCGGTAGAGTACAATTAAAAATAAAGTGGTCTAAAACAAATTTATATCTTTTATTGTAAGTTTTATTTATTTATTTTAATCGGGTTCAATTTCAGGCCACATCACAACGAAGCAGAATAGATGATTAAACTATAGTTAAACCGAAAAACGACCGTTCTCTAGTTTTGTCAGGAATGTAGAACTACCAATAAACTACGTCCTTCTGCACGATAGGAGATATGCGCTTGTGCCTCTTCCTTTGTTTGCGGTCTAGCTAATGAAAATCAAGTATCTTCCAGTCGAGTGAAGTGCTGGTGAAGGTCCGATAATCATCAAATAATGTTTTCAGCCGATTATCATTGGTGCACAGAAATGATGATTTAAGATTTATAAATATTGAAAGAATTAATGTCGGTCATAAAGCAGGTCTCTTGGATAAGTGACATCCCCTTAGGGGGTATTTCACTTTGTCGGGCTAAATATCTGACTAGCTAGCCGTTGGCTGGCTAGATCAGAATAACTTCGTTATTAAACGGCGACCGTTTCACCATTGTTGCCGAGCTTCCGGATAGATAACACTCGAAATAGTCTGGCAACATCGCAAAATGTTTGCAGTTACCCCATCTACTACCACGCCTGTCATGTTTTGCCACAATGTCTATGGAATGCTAGCGTCAACGCCAATTGATCTGTGGTCAACGCCGTCATCCAGTTTCCCGCCACAGTCCGCACACCGCAAAGTGTGCATTTTTTGGTTATGTTATGTTGATTATCAGGTCATTTTAGATAGATTCGTGTCGAATTAATACATTGTTTCTTATTTTGAACACAATCAAATAATTCAGGATGGATCATACAAGCATTCAAATTCATTCGAACTCTTAAAACTCGCGGCCTTCGCATCGCGGCCCTTTCACCTGCTTCTGTAAATAAAACCTCGGTATCCATAATAATTCGCAACAAAATTCGACTCACTTCTCCGTTGTCAAACTCGGAATGTTTTGACGCCATCTTTGATTCGAGGAATAGCGCCTAACGTGAGGTTCGAGCACTGATTAGTCAAATCGAACTTTAACCTGAGCGTTAGCGTTATTCAGATATAGTGAAAACGAAAAAACGACTAATCCGCGGATTAGTGCTTAGTCAGAACATAATCAGAGATAGTGAAATACCCCCTAAGTCTTAATGGTGACAAGTCAACATTAAGCTGCTTAATCAAATATTGTTACAAAGTTACCAAAAATGTTCATTTACTGGAATAACTTACATGATGTTGAACGGGGGTTGGTGTGGTAGTTTTTGCGGTTGTTGGTGTGAGGGTGGGTGGTGTTGGGGTAGTTGGTGTTGGGGTAGTTGGTGTAGGGGTAGGTGGTGTTGGTGGTGTAGGGTTGGGTGGTGTGGGTGGTGTGGGTGATGTGGGGGTTGGTGGTGTGGGTGGTGTGGGTGATGTGGGGGTTGGTGGTGTGGGTGGTGTGGGTGATGTGGGGGTTGGTGGTGTTGGTGGTGTGGGTGGTGTGGGTGGTGTGGGTGGTGTGGGTGATGTGGGTGGTGTGGGTGATGTGGGTGATGTGGGTGGTGTGGGTGATGTGGGTGATGTGGGTGGTGTGGGTGATGTGGGTGGTGTGGGTGGTGTGGGTGATGTGGGTGGTGTGGGTGGTGTGGGTGATGTGGGTGATGTGGGTGGTGTGGGTGATGTGGGTGGTGTAGGTGGTGTGGGTGATGTGGGTGGTGTGGGTGATGTGGGTGGTGTGGGTGATGTGGGTGGTGTGGGTGGTGTGGGTGATGTGGGTGATGTGGGTGGTGTGGGTGATGTGGGTGATGTGGGTGATGTGGGTGGTGTAGGTGGTGTGGGTGATGTGGGTGATGTGGGTGGTGTGGGTGATGTGGGTGGTGTGGGTGGTGTGGGTGATGTGGGTGATGTGGGTGGTGTGGGTGATGTGGGTGGTGTGGGTGGTGTGGGTGATGTGGGTGATGTGGGTGGTGTGGGTGATGTGGGGTTTGGTGGTGTTTGTGGTGTGGGTGGATTGGGTGGTCCTCCTTGTCTCGGTTTGGGGATCAGGTCATCGGACCCGAAGCGATCGCGGTTCCATGGATTGAAATCTTCAGAGTTTACAACTTCTGCGTTCCAGCCACCATCGTACTCCGCACCAAAGCTGCCTCTGGTCTGCACTAAATCTTCGAATCCTCCATTTTTAAAAAATGTTTCTTCGTCGTAATCGGAATCTATTTCACCATCTTCAATCGCTCTGCGGTATCTTCGGTGGTCCCCGGAGTTGCCAGTGCCGGCCTGGGGAGAAGTGTTACCGCCATTATTTGGACCGTTAATGTTATAGTTTCTGCCTTGTTGCCAGCCATTGCCATTTCCTCCACTATTCCAGCCTCCGTTTCCCCAGTTTTCTCCGTTGCTGTTCCAGCCTCCATTTCCCCAATTTCCATTCCAGTCGCTTTCCTGAAAGTCAAAATAAAATATCTTAAGAATTTAAACTCATATTTTCAGTCAGTCATATCCTCTTGTGGTGTGCCAGGAAATTCCAAGCTCAATTTAATTCCAAAATCAAACGTCAAGTGTCCACTAAAATTTTTTTTATGTCGCATTAAATAGGTATATGATAACAATTCTTCCAGATTTCGGTAGTTTATACAACTGTTGTTACTAATAATATTATTTTGTACAAGAAACCTTTAAATAAATAATGCTAAAAATAAAATTATTCATTATGGCGTAAAAATTTTGATATTTCTTACGAAATTAATTTTCATCACTTTTCTTGGGTGAAATATTATAAAAATTACATCAAAATAATGTAGATATCTTTCTGATGATACCTCAAATCTATTATTTCCACAATCAATTTATATCAAAAACAATGAAAGAAGACGCTTTGACACTAAAAACGCGGCACATATTTCGTTGGCATTCCACAGAAAAATTCTTTGTAAAAAATCTGAAAAGCTAGTCATTCCGGTATTTGCTGCGTAAAGAACGAGAATAGCCCAAGCGATTGTGACCTTGTTCTTCATACAAATTCCTTATACATAAGGGTCAAAATCGCAAATATATATATATTTTTTTAATTCGTAGATAATGTAAGGCACTCACATATGCGGTCCCGGCATATGAGTCAAAAATCTCACATTCACTGTCAGCGACATTCTATTCAACTATTGATAATTTCACATTTAAACGTATAGTTGAATTTTTTAGCTGTTTAATGTAATTTCCTAAAATTCAATCATAAAAACATTAATTTTCTAAATAAATAAATATTTTCTTCATTAATCTTTTAAAAAATGTAATATCCATTACATGCTTCTTTACATTGTATAATTGTTTACATTTGATTTTTTAACTTCACTAGGACGTTACCTGTATTAACTTTAATAATTTTATAAAATAATAAAACTTTCACAAAGATTATATACTGTGAGAACAATATTTTTACATTAATGTTTTTACAAACTGGGTACCTACTAAGCTAAATCCAGCCAATTCATTATAATAAAATGTAGTAAACATGTGTTGATATTTGATTGTAAAAAAACACAATAAACTATTAATTTTAAAAGGAATGAGATGAAAACAAGAAAAAAAGGTATTACATTACGCTATTAATTTTTTTTGTTGTAATGTTTATTTTATTAAGTTATAAAATTTTACATCTTATACCTTATATATTATTTTCTATGACTACTACAATATTATTTACTATTTCCATACTAAAAGACTTTTAGCTTCCTCAACAATTACCGGAAGTTCATTGAACATTTTAAAACCTTTATAATAAATATTGTTTTGTGTTCCCGATAAATGTGTTTTAGGAGGCCTAAAATCGTTGCAGTTTCTCGTAGGATATAATTTTTTTTTTTTATTTATTATTTAACATTATAAATGATAACAATATGCAGAATTATAAATAATTTGTTCATTATTATTCTATTTCTCCATAAGTTGAGCTCCAGGAGCTCGTGTTTATGGGAGGAGTCTTTACATTTAGTTCTAATGATTTAACAATAATCAAAAACTTTTGAAATAAATACAAACATAATATTAACATAGGTACACAAATTAGAAAATTGTTTTTTTAAAGATAATTAAAATAATTCATCTTTTTACAGATTAAGTAAGCGTGAGGAAATTAAGGGTACAATATATTAAGAAAAATTTAGAAAAGTAGTTTTTTTTAAAGACAATCAAATTAATATATATTTTTTACAGATTGAGTAAGTGTAAGAAAATTAGGGGTACAATATATCATTATCCAATTTTAGGGACTTAATTAACTTTTTGAATTGTTCATAATTCACAGTTTCGGTTACACTAATTTTATTTTTGGACAATAATATATTGTACCATCTCACACCTAAATACGAATAGTGGTGCTGAGCCGTGGTCGTTCTAAGCATAGGAATGGCTATTAAGCCATTTGTTTTGAATCTATTGCTTATGCTATCTGAGGGGTGGATTTTATAAATAAAATATTCTTTATAAATTTGATATAAGGCGATTCTCTTATACAATTCTGTTATAGATGGTACATTAAATTCCTGAAATATCTCTAAAGTAGGGGAGTCATATGGTTTTCTAAGGATGATTTTTATAATTATTCTTTGAATTGTAATTATGGGCTGTAAAGAAGCCTTAAAAGCCCCTCCCCACCCAATAATCCCGTACTGCAATAAGGACTGAATTAATGCATAATAGACAATTTTGATAGTTTTCTTATTTAAAATATTTCGTATATTATAGAAAATATAGATAAGTTTTCTTATTCTTTCAACAGTGAGATTAATATGGTCTTTCCATTTAACATTTTTATCTATTAAGATACCAAGATATTTTATATTGGATTTATGATTTAGTTTCGCGCAGTCCGTATTACATGTACCGTCATTTACACAGTTTTTAGAATGAATTGTTATGTTAATTAGGTTATTTGGCACATCTTCTTGTAGAGTGAAAGGAATACAATATGTTTTTTCTGTGTTAAGTGATAATAAATTGCCATCGAACCAATTTTTTATAACCTTCATATCCTGATTCGCTGCATTGGTAATTTCGTTCCATGTCTTTTTTTCGATAATTATTGCAGTGTCGTCAGCAAAGGATATAAGTTTACCATTAAGTGATAATTTAAACATATGGTTAACGTAAATTATAAATAAAATTGGTCCAATAACAGTCCCTTGGGGAATTCCAAATTCTAAAGTTTCATCTACGCTAAGTGAGCTATTAAGTTTTACTTTTTGGTTTCTTTGAGTTAGATAGCTTTGCAGCCAATACCTTACCTTACCAATAATACCGATATCATTTAATTTATTAATTAGTTTTGTATGGGAGATACTATCAAAAGCCTTACGTAAATCAATGAAAATGCCAAGGCATTTATTTTTTTTATCTAATGCACGGTATATAGTTGAAGTTAGTTCTGCAATGGCATCATGAGTGCCTAGTTTCTCTCTAAATCCAAATTGGCTAGGACTAATTATTTTATTATTTTCAATATAGTATAAAAGTTGCTTTTTTACGATCTTTTCGAAAATTTTTGCAATGTTTGAGACAACAGATATGGGTCGATAGTTTGATATTTCTTCAGGGCTGCCAGATTTAAAAACGGGTGTTACAATAGATTTTTTATAAACGAAGGGGAATATTCCACTATTTAAACTAATATTTATAATGTGTGTAATTGGAATTAATAATTCATTATAATTTTTCAACATTTCTACTGTGACTCCATCAAACCCTGGTGCAGATGCACCTTTTAATTCACTTATAATATTTTTTATGTCATCTGTTGTTACCGGTTTGAAAACTGACAGATTATTTTGTTGGTGACAGTCCTTTTCGAAATTATCTATTTTATAATTTTCATCAATCCGTGTAGCTAAATTTTGTCCGACGTTAGCGAAATATTTATTGAAGGCATTAGCACATTTTGTCGGTTCCATTAGGGCATTAATAGAATTTTTTCCGATATTAATTTTTTTAATTTGAGTTTTTTTGTTTTTTCTACTATTTATTTCATTTATTGTTTTCCATATATGTTTTACATTTTGTTTAGCCACATCAATTTCATTTTTGTAAAAGTTTTCTTTAGTTGTTTTTAGTAAACAGGTTAATTTGTTCCTAAATTTTTTATAATCTGTGTATATTTTTTTATCTAAGGGAAATTTCTTTGTCAAGCGATATAACTCTTCTTTTTTTCTAATAGACACGATTAAGCCATGTGAAATCCATGGTTTTATTTTTTTGAATTTTGGTTTAATTTTTATGGTTTTAATATCTGTTGATGCTGTAATATAATTGATGAAAATTATAAAAACTGAACTAATAATTCTTCTTAACATTCTTTGACATATAATCAAGTAACATTTTATTTTTTAACTTATAAATAAACACTAATAAACTAATCGTTACCACACACTTAAAGTATTGAGTTGACGTTGCATGGTTTTTATTCTGGTGTACTTGCTACAACACAGTATTGACCTCATGACTCTGTTCTGGATTACTTCCATTCTCTTAATTTGGGTTTTGTTAAAAATTACAAAGACGAAAAAATATGAATATTCAACATATTATGGCCATTAATTTAAAAAGGACGAAGAAGCTTTCGTCATAAGATATTTGATACCTACTTGGTCCTTTGAATTTATTTGAAAAGAAGGTGGTTCGCTGTGCTCTGGTAGGCGAGTCAAAATTTTAACGCGAAAAACTAAGTTTGTTAACATTTTTTAGTGGATGCTCGCGTTTTTTTTTATTTGGACTTTTTTTTATCAACATGAAGAAATCCAGATGATTTGACATTTTTGAATTGGACAACGATTCATAGTAGAGATTTCGATAGTGATTAATTTTATTTATTTTTTTTTTTTAATTTCCAAGTGAGTGTAAAAACAAATTATTATTATAAAACATTTATGTGACATTATTTTGTAAGCATTTATTGTGATTTTGCATAGTGGTTTCCCTACTTCTGGTTCTTACTGTTTTAGCTTTTATTTTGTTGTGTTTTCATTATTACGCATTCTTCAGCAATCGTTGTCTAAAAATTTTCGCAAAATTGTAAAATATGTTAATTATCGAGTGCAGGTAGGACACATCTGTGGTAACAACAAGAATACCAGTACATTTTTTATCAGTGGTTTTTATATCAAGAAATCATATTAAGCCCTTCACAGATAGCTGCGCACGATGCTGCACGTCCACGATTTACACGAGAGCTACGTGGCTTAACACAGCGATGCGGCCACACATTGCTAAAGAGTCTTAAAGAGCACATGTGTTTTTGCGCAAACTGTCAATATTTCTGCTCGATAGCTCATCAGGTATTGAGGAAAATACTTTCAACATCGCCCTGGTGTAAGACCACCATTGAAGGTGTTGAAACATTGCTTTAAATTCATTGCTTCCCTTCTCCACTACCTTCAGCCTCACAACATACCCCTATTCGAGATGCCATAGTCTCACAGGCGACCGACGGTTGGGAGCAGTTGGGACTGTTGGATTACAAAATTCTGAATGGTGGTCTCACTCCAGAGCCATACGAAAAATATCTACCACCGGCTCGTGGCCTCCGGCTTGCTAGTACATAGCCTTACCCCTTGACCACGGAGGCCATCGTGTTATTGTTAGCGGCCAGGTCACAAATGTTACATGACGTGGTGCATTGCCTAAAGACGATACAATACCCTTAAATAAATCCAGGGTCTTAACGACGTAAGTGAAGCAGCCGTGCATACAAATATGTGACGTGCGGCCCTGGTGTATTAGACACACCTGCCGTTGAATTTTTCCTTACAAACCTCTAAAATAAATTTTGAATCTTAACGACATAAGTGCTGAAGTCGTGTAAAAATAAAATCGATCTTTTGGTAAAGTTTATTTAATTATTTCTAATGAACGTATTACTAAAATCTCAAATTTTTCAAGAGGGACTCCTCGGGAAGCTACTAATTTATCGCCTAGTAAGTAACGGATTTTAATCCGGTACTTACCGCTAAATATGTTCAAAAACTTTTTATAAAATTTTCAAGCAGTTTTACATAAAATATTTTAATGGTGTGGTCCTGTATTTATTATCCAAACAAATAACTTCCGTGGGGATCTCTCTAGAAACATTTGAGATTTTAGTAAAACGTTCATCAGAAACCCCCCTTATTAAGGTTTTATGTAAATATTCGTCCCGTCAATATTCGTTCTGGAAACATATAAAGTTTGTAAAGATTATCTTCCGTTATAAATGTCTTACCGATGATGGTTGGGACAGGGTCAAGATCTCCAGATCTATCCTGATCTGTGTGACGTGGCGATTGTATGGAACGATGTTGTAGGAACACTCCATCCCCGGGAAGTGTCTGCCGAGGTCTGGCCTGTTCAGGATGGCTTCCTTGCTGGATATGGAGTAGCCACACGTCGTCACTACAAACATATTCAATTGGGAATTAGTATCTGGATGAAAATATTGTTTCTCAGGGCCTACGTCAACCTTGGGAATGTTGTATGGAGGGTCTTTTTGAGAAGACTATGGAGTGTACATGAGTCTTGAAGAGACACATTTTATAGGAGGGATGAAACACTAAGATCAGCAAATTAGTCCACAGCTGACCTGTTGAACTCAAAAATAAGTTGTAGAAATGTTTCCATCTGACAAATGTCATCTGTGTACAAATATTGGACGCAAGTTTGGCGTGTTGTCGAAGGGATCAATGGCGCCATTTCTTCGGAGTATCTTCGATTTAGATACCGGTAGAACAAGGACATCATTCCCGTCTGACGCCTGGGCTCTAAAGATTGCAGTCCGTCTGTTAAGATAACGGAATCTATCAAACAGGTCGTTTGTTTATGCTCGAGGGATTGCTTTCAAATACCTTGGGGCTCCAAACCAGAGGCGGCTGCCAATATAATTGTGAACGATATACACTTGGAGCCAGTGGATGAGTTTGTATGTATTGTGTTTATTTGGAAAGTATGTTCACGAGAAATGGAAAGGCTTGTTGAATAAGCGTGAATACAGAAAATTCTCTTAATGGAGGAATGCACGCGGAAGTTGCTAATAAAGAATGAGAAAGAGAAGCCAGCATTCCACGATGGACTCCTAACCAAATCTAATGGTATGGCAGTGAGGCAAGCATTCCACGATGGACTTCTAACCAACCCTAATGGTATGGCAGTGAGGCATGGAGCTGGTAGAGGAAAGCTGAAAACTGTGCTGTGGAAATGCTGTGGAAAAAAGATCCACAGTAAGAACAACAGTTCATGTCGAATAAATTGAGAACAATTAGTCCTTGCGAGCTGTTGTTTGTTCGTTGGCAATGTGCAGTCTTAAAACATTTATCAATCGGTCGTGCTAGATATCTAGGGTTGTATTCGTCAATGAATGCATGAAAGTGGATGAAGCAATGAGCGTGTGCTAAGATAGAGTTGAATTATTGTCAATATATTGAATGAGGGTTAGTTAAGGTAAGGTTAGTACTCACGCGAACAGCAGGTGGAGGCGACTCCGCAGTAGCCCACCACAGTGCCCCCTTGATTGCCGCAGTTCCTCCGGGTCATGCACACCCCCCTGGTGGCCTGGTCCACACCCACGCACACCTGGCCCGAGTCATCGGAGAACAGACCTGAAACAAACGATCACTTCAAAGTTAACTTGGGTTGCAGCCATTTAGTCAAGAGGACAAAACGATCGGTAAAGATTGTCGGGGGACAAAATAAATGTACAAAAAATGGAAAGCGCTGCGATCTTCAAAGTTTATGGAAACACCAAAATGACTCAAAGGAAAACAATATGACTTTTAAAAAGCACCCTGGTCCAAAGTGAACAACATCAGATCGTACGGTTATTTCAAATTAGTTGTAGCTACTTCCTGAAAGGAGATAATTCTACATTTAATTCTACATTTTATTCTACATTTTATTCTACATTTTATTCTACATTTTATTCTACATTTAACTCTACGTATTATATTATACATGACCACCCAGCGTCCAAACTAAAAATCAGAATATTCGTAACTTATCAATACATTTTTTTTCATGTTCCCATTTTAAGTTTATATTATTTTTTGTATGTTTTGTAAAACATCCAATCGGGCGTAATACATGTTTGTTAATTACTGACGTGCTTTACTACAAACTGTTAATATTTATTTTTAATTATGTTAACGAACTTAATTTAACTACGTTATCATATAGACCTATAACCGTCTATGTCTATAGCGTCTTGTAAAGGGCTAGCTATAGCTATTCTTCTAAAATAACCAGCTGCTAACCCTATACATATCTCAAGTACGCCCAAAAATTTAATTTGGGAGCCACCTCTGGGCTGGAGCCCCATAATACTTGATAAAGCTGCTTGATTCTGTGCAAAGGAGGGCAGTCCGTCTACTTGACAATACATTGTTAACAGACGGATCTCTAATGCACAGACGCAATGTGGGCATGCTGAGTCTGTTCTACAGTTATTTTAATGGAGCCTGTTTTAAGGAGCTATCAGCATTGATCCCAGGTGCACCGGTGCACGTTCACATTTGACGTTGGCTTCATGAGAACGGGCCGCTTCTTCGACTCGTTTTTGTGTCAGATGGCTCGTATGTGGAATGAGTTATCGGCATCCGTTTTTCCTCAATTATATAAATCGGAGACTTTTCAAGACCCGCATCAATAAATCCCTCCCTAACCCTAACCCTTAAGGCAAGCTTAATGCTAAATCACTATTTTGATTAATCTTTATAACGAATTGGTGGATATTATGAATTCCAAAAAATATGTTTTAGATAAATTGAAGATTTTCCTATCGTTTAGCTTGATTAGAATACAAATAATAAAAAATTATTCAATAAAAAATATAAATGTAAACTACACAAAATATTTTTTTTCAACAGAAATGTATGAACGCGTAAAGAAAACAACTTTAAAAAAATACAGTATTATAGCTAAGACTATCTGTGACAGTTTCATATATCCGACACAATATATCGACACAATATCCCATAAAATACTATTACAGAGACTGCAAAATATAGGAATAAAGGGAAAAACTTTTCAATGGATACAAAGTTATATTTCTAATAGATTCCAGCTAACAAAAATTAATGAGGCTACTAGTACTTCACTAGAAAATAACTTTGGAGTGCCACAAGGAAGTACACTAGGACCCCTTCTCTTTATTATAATATACATAAACGAACTATGTAACCAACATGTGGGTGGTAAAATAATTACATTCGCAGATGACACCGTCATATTGTTTGAAGGAGAGGATTGGAAAGAAACACACCACCTTGCGAACATCGGTATTAATAGAGTGAAACAGTGGCTGGACAGTAATTTGCTTACATTAAACATATCTAAAACCAAATACATAACTTTCAGCGCTACTATTACAGGACAACCCAAAACACCTCACCAGCTCACAATACATAAAATTGACTGTAGTTTTGGAAATAATAACTCTCCATGTAATTGTGAAACCCTTGAATGTGTTAAATTTATTAAGTATCTTGGAATTATAATTGATAATAACCTGAAATGGAAATACCAAATAGAAAATTTAGCTAAAAGAGTGCGTTCACTGATTCACATATTCATTTCATTGCGGGAAATTTTAAAAACACACCACTTAAAAAATATATATTACGGACTATGTAATTCGATAATAACCTACGGCTGTATTGGATGGGGAGGTTCAGGAATAACAATATTAAACCCGCTATTAAAAGCACAGAAATCGATCTTACGAGTTATTATGAAGAAACCTTTCAGATATCCGAGCGACACTCTCTACAGGGAATTTAATGTACTCGATGTTCGACAGAGTTACATAAAGAAGACAATAATCTATGCTCATAAGAATAAACATAAAATGAAAACAATCGAACACCAACATCAAACCAGAAGCAAAGGCAGAAATGACCTTTATATTCCAACAAGTACCACAGCGGCTTTTCAAAAAATATTTTCATACCTGGGACCAAAATTATATAACAAAATTCCTTCGCAACTAAAACTGTGTGAAATGCCATCCTTTGGCCCAAAAATAACAAAATGGTTACTAGACTTAGGCAGGTTGGAGTCAGAAATACTGTTAAAAAATATTGTATGATAATTATGTGATACAAGCGCCTGATTTATTTCTTATGTTTACAAATTAAATTTTTATTACAAATTTTAATTTTTATTTTTATTTTATTTTCTTTAATTTTAATTTTTATTTTATTTCTATTATTTTCATATTATTTTACTGTTTATTTTATTATGTATTAAAATATAGTAATATAAAGGCTACACGTATCCTCGCTTTCACTCTTGTAATCTCTCAAAATAAATTGTATCGGTGATTTCACCATTAAGTATATTCACTGTCAATTTGACTGTCCTAGAACGGGAGACCTTCCTAGTTGGACAGTCAAAATCTATGCTGTAATATTTTTGTAACAAACAAATAAATAAATAAATAAAATAAAAATATGATTAACTTTTTTGCTTTCTTATAAAATTATTTACAAAATAAATAAAAACCAGTTATTGGCTTGAAATCGAGCGTTTCTAGACTCCGTTTGTCAGGCGATTTTAATGCATATTACCTACGATATAAGGTATACCAAGAAGATACACATTTTTGGCTTGTAGCTTCCTCTTAACGCTAATAAGCTTTAATTTTAAATCGCTTAGTACAATCCATCATTGCAAAAACACAAAAAAATGTAAGCTTTGCGTTTTTTAAAGCTAATATGCTTTAATTAATGTTGATTTAAAAAAATGTATGTAACCTGTAAAATAAAACCGTTATTAAAATAAACCTATATTTCAAGAGAAACTTGTTTCAGGATTCACAAGAAACATTGCGTTCATGATAATGACAACCTCCGTGGTTGAGGGGCGTAGCTCTCGACTAGCAGGCTGGCAAATCCCGGCCGCGGCGTGCGCAAGTTAACTTGTGTTATTTCACAAATTACTTATTCAAAATAATAAATTGTATATTTGCGACACGTTATAGATAAGAAATTTTTGTATTTATTTTTTATTGTTTCCATTTGACTTTTTAGTTGCAACCTTCCTCGTGGTAATAGGTAGATTTGACTTCCTCGATCGAGTTTTTTTGCCAACACGAATGGCTGAGAGTCAATGTACAGTGACCACGTACACATCAATACTTTTTTTTTTTTTTTGCTTGAAACTGCACACGAGTCCCAAATTTCTGGAGCCAGTGAGACAATCAACCCAAATTGAGTTACTTTATGAGGCTGTGGGGAGGGGAAGTAGATGGGGTAGAGGAAGGTGAGGAAGTATCAGACATATTATATTCCAGAGTATCTTTGACTATGGAACGTGCCGCAAATACACAATATATTAAATAATATTATCATTTATTTTAAGATTAATTCAAGTGGAAACAGTTTTGTAAAAAAAAATTTCCACAGTGTTTATTGTTTGAATTTTGTCATTAATGCTTCTAATTTCATTCGGTAGTCGATTGGACAAGTTCTTCCTTAGGAAGTATAATAATTTTGTGCAAATGAAGAATTTAATTTTAGGCATGGAAAAATATATTTATGTTGAAGTATAGTTTGTAACCACTAAAAAAGAAGAAACTTACAACATGCATTAAGAGCAACGTCTGCGCGGCCCTTTTCATACAAAATATTAATTTGGATTTGAAGATAAAAGACTTGACCAAACTGAAAAATTATTTAAAATCAAAAAATATAGCAGTACGGATATGTGCATTTTTATTTATCTGGGTTTTTAATTATAAAATATCATATTTGCACAGTACACAAAATAACATTTTTATTATATGTTATATTATTAGAAAATAGCCCCAATCCAAACTTAAGTTTTGTATGAAAAAGTCCGCGCAGCCTGTGGAAAAGCGCACCCCATCCTTGAGGATAAAACTCTAAAGCTCTTAAAAATATATAAAGTTCGTACCTTTTCCTCGTCTGAAGGTGTCCCAGATACTCTCTACTCGATCTGTCTCTGCATGAACCAAATTCAAAACCAAACTGAACAAGAAAACACAACTCAAAATCCTTGACAGTCTTCCGTTATAATTATTCTGCGGCATCTTAAAGCCTTTTTAAATGTTTTTTACTGAAAAAGCTACAAATAAAAAATAGCCATTGGTTATATAAAGAAAATATTTAATATTTAGATATAAGACTGTCCAGGAATAGGTATGTCCATAGACTGGATGTGTTTGCGGAGCCTCCTATATTTTATATACTTCTGGGGACAGATTTTTCATCTCGTGACAAGAAATAACTAACAGTAACGCGCATTGTTCGCACGCAAAACCTGCTGATGGCGAAAACCGAACTGGTTTTTTTTCGCTAATCGTAAAATTTAATTTATCGCCTAGTAAATTTGAATAAATTAATCAATTAATATATTGTATTTAGATTTCATTCTTCCAAGTATTCTTTTTCAGTGATGATAGATCTCATTCACACTTCTTCGACTCTGACCCCACATGTGCATCATGTGGGTACAACAACAGAGAGCTTCTGATTCTCATGTCACAGTGATTGTCCCTCAGTGGGGTCATGTTTATCGCCTTGAGGTGATTTTCTCACAAAAACGATGCTGTTGAAATGATTATTACTATTACAGTAAGTGTCCCTCAGTGGAGTCATGTTTATCAACTTGAAGTGATTTTCTCACAAAAACGATGCTGTTGAAATGATTATTACTATTACAGTGAGTGTCCCTCATTGGGGTCATGTTTATCAACTTGAGGTGATTTACTCACAAAAACGATACTGTTGAAATGATTATTACTATTACAGTGAGTGTCCCTCATTTGGGTCATTTTTATCAACTTGAAGTGATTTTCTCACAAGAACGGTGCTCTTGTATTACTAGTTCTATACAAGTTCATAGACTTGAATGACTTCAATATTTGAGATTTCCTATTACCGTATAGATTTCCCATAAAATTATAACCATCTCCCCTAACTTTAACGGCACATAGCACTCTTTTTAGGGTGAATTGCCTAATACAAAAAAAAAATTACTATTACAGTGAGTGTCCCTCAGTGGAGTCACGTTTATCATCTTGAAGTGATTTACTCACAAAATCGGTGCTGTTGGGATGATTATTACTATTACAAACATTATTATTATTTTGGAATGAGATAACCGAAGGAGTCTGTCTCCTTCCGCCCAAATAGGTTTTCGGGACATCAGGTGACATCCATTTAAAAATTCATTAAAAAATCATCTTGTGTTTTCCAAAATAAATTGGTATTTCAGCCATACATTTGAGAGAACAGTTTAAAATATTACGATAACTATAAATCAACTAAGGCTAAGTGGACAAAGTGTCCACTTAGCCACAACGCATCATTGCGCAACAACGCAGTGTATTTTGTTTGTAAAAATGAATGTTTGTTTGTTTGTCCGGTTCGCGTTCCTATACCATTTAACGGATTTCGATGAAAATTTCAAAAATTGTTCTTATTAGTGCCCGGAGTGTTTAGAGAGTGGTTTGAATGGTGGAATAAGTCGGGGACGCTCTAGAAAGACTTGCATTATCTCTGCACTAGAATGAGATATGGAGACGAATTATTCTCAACAAATGCAAGTTTCTTTAACAGAATCAACGTGGATTTCATGATACATGGTAGTGTGGAGTCAAGAACTGTCAACCAACCTAAATGATATTTTTGCATACGGAAACACTGATTTTGGGATAGCAACCCGAAAGCAGAGCTCGCTGCTAATTCGTTACCGACCAACATTCCTGTTTCTCCGGTCTACCTTGGCAGTCGACATTTCTTGATTCCTACTAAATCCTTCTGATATTAATTTCGTGTTATAGTGTAACGTGTTTTCATTAAACTTAAATTATCAAATTACATCTTTTTACTTTATCACAACCTACACTATACACATTAATTGGCCAGCTATAAAGGTAAGTATATAGCGCCAAAGTAGAATAAGTCAGGGATGTCTGAGAATGACGTTACTCAAATAATTTGTGTTAAAATGAGACGTGAGTGATGGACGAATAAAGAGGTGTAAGGAGAATGTATGATTTGGAAATTAATGGTTGAAGAAGGCGACGGGAAGAAGTGAAACAATTTTATTTTATTTTATTTTTTATTAAAGGAAAAAGTACATGTAAGTAATAAGGTTTACAATTTACAATGACAATCTTTAATACCTTCCAGAGAAGCATTCGCTTGTGGTTGGAAGAGGAGTGTACATTATATTATTGTAGATATACATATAGAATCAAGAGAAGTAGGAAAAAATATTGTAAGTAAAATGTACTACTAGTAGCTATAATATATAAATAAAAATATGATGTTATTAGTTTCTGGGATAAAGACAATTGATAATATTTTTTATTAATATTTATACTTACTATATTTGGAGAAGAAATAGCTTCTTAAGTAAAATATTTACTTTTAATTTTTTTGATAATTTATCTTTAAAATATTTTTTCAAAATGCTTAAAGCTTGGCTTTTGTCGTTTATGATTCTGATTTCTTCGGGGAGTTGAAAAAGGTTCTTCCTTTTTTTTTTAAAAGCTTGATATTTTACTTGGTATGCATAGTAATTTTGTGCAAATGAAGTGTTTAATTTTGGACATGGAAAAATGTATTTAAGTCGAGTGCGGTTTTCAGTTAGAAATTGGTACTTTTTTTTTCTTTTATAATCATAATTAATGAATTTTTAATGAATTAATGAATTTTTAATGTACAGATCTTTAAAAGGAGGTACTTGAAATTCTTCGAATAAGCGGTTTGTTGGGTAGTCCGAAGGTTTTTTTAATATGATTTTAATAATTATTCTCTGCACGACTTCTATTGGAAGGAGGTTAGTTTTATATACGGATACCCAACTAATGATGGCGTATTGTAAAGTTGATTGAACCAAAGCATAGTATATTAAATATAGGTTTTTTATCGACAGCAAAATTTCTGATTCTTAAGAATATATATACTAGCTTTCTATTCTTTTTTACAACTTGACATGTTTGGTCTTTCCATTTCAAATTTTTATCTATAATTATTCCTAGATATTTGATTGTGTTTGTTGTTTTTAATATTGAGCAGTTTGTGATACAATAATTTTTATTGTGTGTTTTGGAATTGTCATTTATTATTGATAATGTCTAAGTGTTTAGGGGTGTCTTTTGATTGTATTGCAAATGGAATGACAAATGTTTTATCGCTATTTAGTGATAGTAAATTAATGTCGAAGAAATTCTTAAGAGTGTTTATGTCTGCCGTGGCTTTTAGCGTTACTTTTTCCCAAGTATTTTACTAATTACAATTACTAATTACTAATTTCAATACTAATTACAATACTACAATATTATATTATTTCCAATACAATATTATTTCCACCTAATAATTCATCCAGTTTTCAGATACTCTAGAACAGTGTTCCGCAAAGCGTGTGCCGCGGAACACTGGTGTACTGTGGTGATCAGTTGGTGTGTCGCGGAAAAAAAACAAGGTATTCTGAAGATAATACGAAAGCAAATGGGAGCAGATCATCAGTCACTTCTGTTTCATACTGAAGTACGATGTCTTTCTCGCGGAAAAGTGCTTTATATATGATTTACGAACTAAAAAATTAGTCCCAGACGTTTTTAGAGACCCAGGGTTCAGATTTTACTTCTGTGTTTAAAAAAGAACAATGGGTATTAAAACCTGCACATCTGGCGGAAATTTTCGCTCATTTAAATGAGCTCAACAGAAAAATGCAAGGCAGGAATTCTTATATTTTAACGTCTTCGGACAAAATTGAAAGCTTTCGCGCTAAGTTGGTATTATGGATCAGCCACGCTGTCAATGGTAGTAATGAATTGTTTCCAAATGTCATGGCTCCCGATTCAGAAAAAAGTGAAGGCTTTCATAGCAGAAAAATGAACTGTTATTTTCCTAAGTGTGACCTACAACCTATGGACTGGGTACGAAATCCACTCTCGGATAACATTTCTCTTGGACACTTACCGATAAACGAGCAGGAAGAATTCATGGAGGTAAAAAGTGATCGGACATTAACTAAAATTTTCCAAAGTAGAGCTAGCACATTTTTGGCTGCATATAAAAAATGAGTATCCACTGCTTTCAAAGCATGCTGTTGAAAATATATATTACCATTTGCGTTACCTACTTATGCGAATTGGGATTTTCAACTCTCACTACTATTAAATCGAAAAAAAGAGAACGCCTGAGGACGATCAATGAAGAGATGAGAGCAGCCTTATCAACGATTGCTCCAAATTTTGATCGTGTGATCAGTTAAACAGGCTCACATTTCTCACTAAACATCTTTTCATATTAGGTATATTGATTTTAGTAATAAATAAATATTGCTTTTTTCTTTGGTGTACCTCTAAAATTACTTGATTTGATAGGTGTACCTTGAACACAAAAAGTTTGCGGAACACTGCTCTAGAATTACCCCAAACCATTTATAAGTCCCCTAGTAACGCCAGGTTCACGTCAGCTAGTAATATAATAAAATAAAATGTAGCGTTGAAATATCCTAAAACCAAGAAAGCAGTCACTGGCAAAGTGTGTAAGTTTTTTTAAATACAAACAACATATTTAAATTGACGTTTTACATAAATTATACATTAATATTCTTTTTTTGTCGTTTCCAGTACCGTTAGGTGTCACTTTTCCAGGATAAAAAATTACCAATTCCTTTTGATTTTTTTTATTTTTATATTAGCTCCATACAGATACGCCCTGAGGAAAAAAATCCCTGAGAGCCTTTGTCATCTATGAGGATGCTGTGTGGAGGGTATTTTTGGTGAGAGGAACTTCTGGGAAGGAAAAAGGGTAGGAGGGGTGGATAGGAATCTGGGGTTAACGTGTCCATCCCTCCCACATCGGCAAGGCGATGGGTCGAGAGAGTCCGGCTGGTGAGGTCAAAAGGTCTCTATTGACCAGTCTCTCACGATTCGGCCCGCCACGCAGCAGGTGGGCAAACGCTTTCGCTGCCAAGATCTAGACAACCCGGGCGCCCCTTCTAAGTCACCAAACGTAGCAAACCACTTGGGGTGACCTATGGCAGGGGTATTGGTTATCCAATAAATGATTCATTTCCATAAAAAGACCCTCCACACAGCATCCCCAAAGATTATATAGGCCCTGAGGGAATTTTTTCTCAGGGCCTCCCATGTTGAGCTCAAGTAAAATAAACTAAAAGTTGTTATTATTGAAGATAATACAATTTTTAAACATAAAACAAGGTTTATTATTTTTTAGAAGGAAGCAAACACTTTGGCGTGTGACATTGAATATTCAATGAAAAAACACACTTAGTAAAACAAGATTTTTTATTGAATTAATAAATTACAGCCAACCAGGTTTTGCTTATCTCAAGCTTCATCAGGATTAACGGTAAATGGTTGGCAAAATGGTGTGAATAAATGGAAAACGGCTATCAAACACGTCTAAAACTACAATTCGTTTACCATTCTGAGACTTGATATTTTTATTACCAAATAATGGACTTTATTTGTAATTAATGTAGAAATTCGACCATAGTAAATAAAATCAGTAAACAGTATATAATATACAATAAAACCCACATTTACAACTTCGATCTACGGTTGTTGGCAGTGGTGGGGAACCTTTACGCCGTCGCGCGTGGGGGCCATTTGATGTTTGTATTGTCACCCGCAAGATTGCTGGCCGGGGGGGGGGAGGGTTTCCGGTATTATAGATGCGAAATCCTCATTACCATTTTCACAGCATCCCCGAAAATTACACAGTAAGCCTTAAGGTACAATTTGCGCGAAATTATAGTAAAGGACTGGTAATTCGTAAGCAGATTTTATTTTCGAGGACTGTAATAGTGGTATTACAATTCGAGTTGCCTGTATACTGTAAGACTAATTTATTGACAAACAACCGAAAAGGAGACAGTCACGCCGCCTCCCACGCTCTTTGCGACTTGGTTTGATCCCCTTTCCCTTATTGGCTGGTCTGTCTAGGATTGGAGTGATCATCTAAGGCGTCTGGGACCAGAAATTCTTGCTGCACAGGACCGCAAGGCATAGAGGAGCATTGTTCATCAGGAAAATGGGTGTGGGGTTCATGATACTCAGCAATGGGGTAACGACTATAGAAGAAAAAGTCAGCACAGGATAGACTAATGTGAATCCATAGAAACAGCAATGTAGCAAGCTTTAACGGTGGATAGTCTAATGGAAGTCGTAGAAACAGCAATGTAGCAAGCTTTAAAGGTGGATAGATTAATTTGAAGCCGTAGAAACAGCATTTTTTAACGGTGTATACACTAATGTGAAGCCATAGAAACAGCAATGTAGCAAGCTTTAACGGTGGATAGTCTAATGGAAGTCGTAGAAACAGCAATATAGCAAGCTTTAACGGTGGATAGACTAATGGAAGTCGTAGAAACAGCAATATAGCAAGCTTTAAAGATAGATAGACTAATTTGAAGCCGTAGAAACAGCAAGCTTTAACGGTGTATACACTAATGTGAAGCCATAGAAACAGCAATGTAGCAAGCTTTAACGGTTGATGGACTAATGTGAAGCAGTAGAAACAGCAATGTAGCAAGCTTTAACAGTTGATGGACTGATGTGAAGCCGTAGAAACAGCAATGTAGCAAGCTTTACCGGTGGACAGAAATAAAAATAACCTTGATTTTTTAATTTTTTTATTTAAATAAATTATTTACTAAAAACTAATACAATTTATCATTGCGCATTAAAAAATGTTTCATATCTTGATTTGACTTTAAATCTTTGCTGAAAATTCCAAAAGATTTTTGAAAAACCAAAAACTATCAAGTTTTCAACAATTATTTAATGATATGCATCTTACAACATCTAACGTACATTATTTACTCCACAAAACATTTCAAAAATAAATAAACTTATCATGATATAGCCAAGAAGACACCCCCATTGAAAGTGTAAATTTTCCCCAAGGCTCAGTTTTAGGCCCTAATTTGTTATCTTCTCTTTTATTCAAGTTAAATGTGAACAGTTCTAACAGTTATTAAGGACAGAAAATGACATTTTAAAGCCAATCTCCCTCTCTTTTCGATTGATGTACTTGTCGCTGTTGAAGAATATGAATAGTGGTCCAGGTGGCGCAACTGAAATAAGGAAAATAACGTCATTATTACGAATACAGATGTCCATGAAGATAGAGGGGATTAAACATTTACATCGAAAAGTAATATCGTTACGTATTCTTCATAATATGGTCGTTGTTTAGAATAATTTGTAATAGTTTGAGGAAAACAAGCCTATTACTGGGAGAAAGAATATAATGTACTATACATAGTGGAGTGGGGGGAAGGTAACAATAATTCGGTATATATTTCTAGAGTTGAGTCTTTAAACACAAAAACTGTTCTCCAGTTTATAGACCGGTACCCAAGAGATCAATGACCTTACTTTTCATTAGATACCGATAGAAAATCAATTAATGCAAGATCAGGTACTCATCCTTACTGACGGGATCAAGAACTCAATCTAAATAACCAAGCAAGATGTACTTACATGCCACGACAGTGTTCTGCGCGCTGTTACCGCACCACTTGGTCCCGCGGCGGCCGAGCTTCGATACTCCGTCCGGGATCAGCAGGTAATCGCCCTTGCGATTATCGCGGCCGGCCCCTTCGCAGTCCGAGTCCAACTCGTTGTTGCTGTTGCTCAAGCTCGATAGCTGGAACTTTCTAGCCATCAGTCTGGAACAAAGTTACACGTATGGTTAGATCACTGTTCTTGGACAAATGTTGCTACTTCATCCACTGATTCAGTGTACAAACATATTGTAATTCTTCTTGTATCGTTCTAGCGACCATGAACTTCTCAAGGTTTCTGATTTTGACGAGTATGGTGTACAGAGCACCTTAAAGCGCATTGTAGTTGACAGTTATGTTGGGTGCTCATCTCCAATAGCTTCTTCAGAACGATACGATCCCGTTCAACAATTGAGTTATTTCTGTGTGTAGTGCAATATAGCACAAAGATGAACCTGCTAGGCACTTTCCTTCGATAAGAAACGAATAAGTGGAACTTGTTTTATTTACTGATGATCTTAAGATTTACCGTAAAATTTCCACTGATTCTGATCAAGTTATGCTTCAAGAAGATCTTTACACACTACATAGCTGGTGTACTCAAAATGATTTGTTTCTAAATATTAATAAATGTTACATTATAACCTTCACTCGTAACAGAAGAAGAAAGAATCGTGCATATTTCATTCACGATTATGTAAGTAAAAGTGCAATAAAATGCAGTCACCACTATTAGAGATCTAGGAATCACACTTGATTCAAAATTTAAGTTTTATTTACATATCAGTGATATCACGAGTAAATCCTTGACGATGATTGGATTTATACATAGAATATCGAAACCATTCAAAAATACCCAATCCATTATAACCTTGTACCACTCGTTGGTCAGAAGCAAATTGGAACATGGTAGTGTTATCTGGAACCCATACTACTTGAAATATTCAAAAACTATTGAATCTGTACAAAAATAAATTCTAAGATTGTTACCATTTAAACTTGGACTAAGTGCCGTACTACAGTCTTATGAGGAACGAATCCAATACTTTAACTTTACGACCCTGGATAAAAGAAGACAATTTGCTGACTTAATATGTCTACACAAAATTATTCATGACAAGCTTGAAACAACTCATTGTGTGAGCAATATTCTTATTAAAGTTCCTAATAGACGTAATCTAAGGAGTCAGAATATATTCCATCTAGAATTATTTAAGAACAATATTGCATACTTCAATCCATTGTCTAGAATGTGTCGTCTGTACAATTCTACTGATATATATGCAAATAGTCTCGCTTATTTTAAAAAGCAAATTAGCAATAGATTGTGAATGTTTGTTTGTTTTTTTTTTATTTACTCTATTTGTTTTCTATTTTATTTTTGTTGCTTTTGTTTTTTGGATCATATATTTATCTGTATGTTTTGTTTTTGATATCTCTTTTTTTGCCTTTGCTCACGTTTTGCTGTTTATATTTTTTTTGTTAATACTTAGTGTATAATTACACTTACTGTGCATGATGTGAACATTTTTAAGTGGACTGTTGACATATACGTTTTTTTGGAGCGCTTATCTAATGATTTTTGTTTCATGTTAATAGTCTGTAAATGTTCCTAAACAATAAATAAACAAAAGTGAAAAATTATATTATCCAAAGTATTCCTTCTTGGTAATCTTTACAATCTTGACAAAAACTTCAATAGAATTATTGCTATTATAAAAGTTTTGGTGACAAATACTGAATTTAAAAAAATGTTTTTTTTAAGGAAACACAACATGTTTTATCGTCTCGTCTAATTAACTAATTAGATATATGAAATGAAATACTCGTATATCTACGATTCCTGCACGGGGAAAAATCAGTATTGCTAAGTTATTAAAAAAACTCTTTAAATTTTTTGTAATCCGGTTAAAAACGGGACTGCAGGCTGTTCCCTTATTTTGATTAAAACTTTTAGTAAATTCCTAAACACGCGTTCATGCAACTGCATTTGACGAAATGCGAAAATATTATGATTTTTATGAACACGTGTTCCGACGTCGTGACAATACAATCGAAATAAGAATACCTATCAATTCAGTTAAGGGCCTGCTATCCCGTTAACCGGATTACCAATAATTTGAAGAGATTCTAAATAAAATCGCAATATTATGTTTTGGTAAATTGTCTCCAAATTCATTTCACTCCCGGTCATTAGTTGGTTCAGAGGACTTCTCTCCCTTTCCATTTTAATGAAAATCCATGCATGGTCACTTACTTAACTCCGCACACGGAGGAGGTTCTCCGGAAGCAGATTGCGTAGCGCAGGTTTGGCAGATAAGGCCCATTACCAGAGTTGTAGTTGAAGGACTCGATGGAGCCAGTCCTCTCGGGGTGGTACTGCAGACACCCGGCGGGAGCTGCAACACACAATGGTACGATAAAGTTAAAGCCTTACTAGTTGGTTTACAAAAGACTCTGGAAAAGCACAAAGAATTATATATTATTTCTGACGATGGTTCTCACCACGGATCTTTGCAAAAGAGCTTTCAATCTCCCCAAAATAATTCAATATTGAAAATGAGCTATTTGAAGGTATTTGCTTGTAGATCCATTGTTTTACTTTGAAATTAAATAAGGCCTTATTTATTTAGCTTGCTTAATGAAATGTTTTTTTTAGACACGCAATTTTAACTGATACGTATTAATGAATACTGGGGTCAAGAATACAATTTTTTCAATACTTAAGAATTTGTTTCTAGGATATGCAATGAAGCAGAGACGCCGAAATTATCGAAATATATTAAAGGTTTCGGATTTAAGGAGAGCTAACCATAAGAGTCCCAATTCCAACCCTCTCAGCTGGAGACGAAAAAATGCTCACGAAGAAAAGAAAGAATCTAGTTCACGTAACGCTTGGCTGCCAATAATTTTCTATACATTTTGTTATTCTGCAAGTGTTTACGGAGCTTTGAGATTTTATTTACCTAAGAGTTGTTCATCAATATCAGTTGAATGAAGTTTTCCTGAGACTCCAGCGATGATGGTTTGGTCCCGTCGGTTGAAGTCATCAAAGTCCTTTACGTTCCTGAAAAGCCAGACCCGTGTGATTAGTCCACGTATCTCAAATATATAATCAGTTAATTTTACTGAAGTGGTAGACCAGTTTGTATCAATCAGAAACATTAACAGTTGATGAAAATTAGTCCACGTCATTTAAATACACGTTCAGTTGATGGTAATCAAATGGGAGACCAGTTCACGTCATGTAATAAAATAAATCATGTGCTGTGTTATAGAGTTAAGCGTTTTAAATAATGTGTGATAAGTGTGTGTTATTTTGTTTGAGAAGGAAATTAGTAAGTTTTAAGTAGTACCTAGTAATCATTATGTTTTTAGTTGTAATTATGTACTGGATAAATTGTACACCTCGTTTTCAAATCCATTAAGAAATTGGATGTGTGTATTTATGGGTGGATTTATTTTTTGTTGGTAAATTTAAATCGATGATCAGCTTACGTTACTCATAAATCACACATAATGAAAAGAGAGCAAACCTTTTTCCCTTGTCTTCGATTTGCCGAATGCGGATCCTCCAGTTAGGGGTGGCGAGGTTGTCATCGTGCAGCCTGTCCGCAATCTTCAAAGAGATCCTGATCCCACTGCTCTTGAACGAGTCCAGAGAAACATAGACTGGAAAACAAATAAACAAGATATTATATTATTATTGGATGAGTATCCATGAGTTGATTTCTCTATTTAACAACACATTACTTGTCTATTTTATTGTCTGTGAATGTTTACCTTTACCTCTTCGACAAAAGAAAACAGATTTAGGTTTCAGTGTTGGTTTTGGGGAAAATATAATATTTTAAATTATTATTATTATTTATTAGGTTGATGGCTAGTACTTACAGTGTTGTCCCGAGTTCTCTCCGCAGAGGTGAGGGATGATAGTCCGAGAATTGACGTAATTAGTGACCTCAAATACGTCATGATGACACTTGTATACCTAGAAAATATACCATCTTATAACACAGGACAAAAGATATATTTATTCATTTTAATCGGGTTCAATATCAAGCCATATTGGCAACCAATCAATTGTCATAGACAAACTAAAGTTAGATCAAACACAAAAGCCCTAGTGCTGTCCAGAATGTAGCGTGATACGGGCGGCAAGTACCTTGTGAAAAGCCACCAATAAGCGCTAGAGAACTACTAATAAACCATACCCTTCTGCGCGTTAAGAGACATTCGTCGGCGCACTTCTTTTGCTTGCGGTCTAGCTTTAAGCCGCCCCTGTTCATTTAATCTACATGTAGACAACTTTATACAGGTAGAGGTCAGGTCAACAAATGATGTAGCTTCAGACGGTTAGAACTGTCAACCGCCATTGCTGATTATGGGCGTGCTAGAGAAGGTCGAATAAAAATTGAGCTGACTTTAAAACGATCAAATATTATTACAAATGTGCACAGAAAAAAAGCTTTTGTTACTGAAATGATTTGAAATTAATCAAGAATATTATTTGAAGCTCTCAATTTAATTGGGATAACGCACTTGATGTTGATCATTTCCGTTGCCGTTTCCATTGTTTCCGTTATTTCCATTGTTTCCATTGTTTCCGTTATTGCCATTGTTCCCATTGTTTCCATTATTTCCATTGTTTCCATTATTTCCATTATTGTTTCCGTTATTGCCATTGTTCCCATTGTTTCCGTTATTTCCATTGTTTCCATTATTTCCATTATTGTTTCCGTTATTGCCATTGTTTCCGTTATTTCCATTATTGTTTCCGTTGTTGCCGTTGTTTCCATTGTTTCCGGTATTTCCATTATTTCCATTATTGTTTCCGTTGTTGCCGTTGTTTCCATTGTTTCCGGTATTTCCATTGTTTCCATTATTTCCATTATTGTTTCCGTTATTGCCATTGTTTCCGTTATTTCCATTATTGTTTCCGTTGTTGCCGTTGTTTCCATTGTTACCGTTATTGCCATTGTTTCCATTGTTTCCGTTATTTCCAGGGGTTGTTACGGGTCTTGGTGTTGTGGTTGTTGTGGTTGATGTGGTTGATGTGGTTGATGTGGTTGAAGTGGTTGTTGTTTGCCCTGGTGCATTGGCGTTTTGTTTTGGTTTGGGAATCGGGGCATCAGCTTCAAAGCGATCGCGGTTCCTATTGAAATCTTCAGAGTCTACAACTTCGGCGTTCCATCCACCATCATAATCCCCACCAAAGCTGCTTCTGGTCTTCATTACATCTTCGACTCCCCCGTTTCTAAAGAATGTTTCCTCGTCGTAATCCGATTCAATTTCCCCGTCTTCAATGGCTCTGCTGTATCTTTGGCGGTCACCAGAATTGGAACGGAAAAAAATACCAGTAGACTGAGGAGTAGTAGAGGTGGTACCGCCATTACTAGGACCGTTGCTATTGCCATTATTGTTGTTATTCCATCCACCGTTGCCATTGTTGCTATTTCCGTTGTTTCCTCCGTTGCCGTTCCAGCCTCCATTCCCCCCCCAAATTCCATCACCGTTTCCATTCCAGTCGTTGTTATCCTGAAAATCAAAATAAAATAACGGTTCAATAAAACTTTAATAATATAAAAAACCTAACCCTAGTATCCCATAAAATATAAATATTAACCAAAAGATGTTTATTATGAGCGAGTCCGTGTCCCGAAGAGAATTGAATTGTTTTCTTCCGGTGAAACATTTTCAAGTGTCGAAATTCATTGACCTGTCGCTTGTCTGTGAGTAAATGTCTATAAGATGTCACTTCTTGGGAGTTAAATGCTGGTGATTTTCTTTCCTGTAATTAATTGTCTTACCGATGATGGTTGGGACAGGGTCAAGATCTCCAGATCTATCCTGATCTGTGTGACGTGGCGATTGTATGGAACGATGTTGTAGGAACACTCCATTCCCGGGAAGTGCCTGCCGAGGTCTGGCCTGTTCAGGATGGCTTCCTTGCTGGATATGGAGTAGCCACATGTCGTCACTACAAATAAATTCAATTAATTAATCAGTCTAGAAGTGAAGTTTGAAATAAAACTAAGAGAGTGTTAGGTGAATGATACACGCAAGTGGAAGATTTAATTCTGAATTTAAGTAAGTTCACATTCGTGGTATTTGGAATATAAACTATGAAAACTAAACTGCAATTTAGCTGTAAAACGATAAATAATTAGTAAATGGATAAAATTGTGTGCTCGGAAGTATGCTCACTGTAAGTCGTATTATAGCGGTATTGTGTAAATGCCCGCTTGGTCATAAAAAATATGTATAGCTTAAGTCATTAGTTAAAAGTCTTAGTTGTAAATCACTCGACATTAGTCTTAGTTATAAGTCTCTCTCTATCTATGAAACTTAGTTATAAACCAAAAGTAATTAAGTCTAAGTGATCAATGCATAAATTAAGTTGTTAAGCGCCCTTGAGGTGATTTTCTCACGTAAACGGCGCTGTATGAATAATCCAATCATCATTATTATTGAGATGAGAAGGACATTGGAAGAAGAGTGAACGCTGGAAACTATGAATGGAGCAGGAGAGAAGAAAAACAATTAAGACTAATGCAAGGCTGACGATAACGTATGTAAAAAAGATTAAAAAAGTGACGTTTAGGGGGTTTGGACATCTATAGCGGATGAACGGAAAAAATGGTGTAAAGAGAATATACGAAATGACAGGGAATGGTAGAAAAAGTTAAGGGCTCCCGAGAAGATATCTCACGACAAAAGCAATCGGATTAAGAGTCAGAATAACAGAGAAGTATCTATGAGAGTGAATGAAGCAAGGAGCGTTCGCCAAGATAGAGTTGAATAAGTATCAAGATACCGAATGGGGGTTAAGTCAGCACTCACGCGAGCAGCAGGTAGAGGCGACCCCGCAGTAGCCCACCACGTTGCCCCCTTGCTTGCCGCAGTTCCTCCTGGTCATGCACACCCCCCTGGTGGCCTGGTCTAGGCCCACGCACACCTGGCCCGAGTCATCTGAAAACAGACCTGGAAAAAACGTTCACTTAAGTTCAGATGGAAATCAGATGGAGCCAAGTCCGGGCTGTAAGGGGAACGTGGGGCGGGGGATGATTTCCATATCTTTACTCACATGAAAAAGTGCCTTCAAGATCTCCAAAATGCTTGTAACAGGTCGGCTACTTTCCCAGATGGGTGAGTTTCATGCGGAAGGAATCGAATGAGACCACCACCAAGTCAATAGTATCAACATTTGGTGATATAATACAGACTTTCATTAAAGAAATATGAAAATAGCAAGTTTAACCACTTTGAGGTGTTCCACCACTTGTTTTTTGTCTGGACTCGGACTTCAGATCTTCATTTCTACTGTCAAGAAGAGCAATGTTTCATGAACGTACAAATTTTGTCATTTGTTTTGTGCATGTTGGTGCTATTTGATTACTTTCCGAATAGGCCTCATACATTTAAATAAAATTATTTGAATGTGATTGTAGTAATTAACTCTTGTTTATATAAATGTTCCTATATTTAAATACATCTGTTTGAATTTCACTTTTGTCTTCGGGAATGAATGAATTCAAATCTTGGAAGCGGAAATTAACCCACTTCCGATTGAGCTGAAACTCGGCAGACTTGTTGTCAATGACAATGCATTCTACCAGTGTATCCGCATTTCTCTGAAATTCAATGATTTTATAGCAGGTATTAGACGAAATAAACTTCGGTATTATCTAATCAGGATTTTGTTCGGTTGTTAAAGTTGTTGACTCCAGTTCCTTTTTAAGAAAGTTCAATCCTCAGATAAACCTCAGATAAAAATGGCTCACCTTACGCTGTTTCAGTCTAAAATGACTTATCGTGTATTTAATTTTTTTCAAATTCAAAAAGCCTTGCATATTGACGGTTAATCCGATACGTTGGAGGTCGCTCAAAAAGTAGTGGCTTTTGTCAACCAACTGTCGGAACAGAGTGCTCGAAAATATCGTTATCTGGCCATAGATGACGTATTCAGTGTTGCCAACTCAACTACTTAAAATATGCTAGAGTGATGGGAAAAATATGCAAGAAAAATGCTAAATTACTTTAAAAATGCCAAAAAAAGCTAACATAAATTTAACTTAGAAATAAAATCAGTGAAATAAAATATCAGTATCTTCATCTTCTTCTTCTTCATTAACAGCAGCTGATGTGGAAGGCTGAGAGACGGAGTCGTAACTTTCTTTGGTCCCAATGCAGCGTAGTACGTCGTCAGGAAAAGTGCAAGAATAACAGCACTTTCCTGCTCTCTTTAGGCCAAATCTCACGTACAAAATGGAATTTAGGGTTTTCACCGCCAAACGATTTCGGAGTTTTGTTTTGACCAGACTCATTTGGCTAAATACACGTTCAATGTCCGCATTTGAATGCGGCAATGTTAAAATAGACATTACAAACTGACATAAATCACCGAAGGGGTTATTATTAGCTGCATCTTTATATTGCATGACTTCATTCCAAAACTCTACAGTGGAAGTCAAGGATTCGCATTTAATGTGAACTATGTTTCTCCATTGAGACACCAGTTTTTCAATCGATATCATTTTTGTTAGTTAAAAAATTGGTTTTTATTATTTTCATGTTTCTGTAAAAATAAGCCAAATAAATGTGCTATATGCTAAAAGCATACAAGTTATGCTAAACATGGAGTAATTATGCCAAATTTAGCATATAATATGCTAAGTTGGCAATACTGGACGTATTTCGTAAATATCGTATTGACATAGGGCTAACACCATTAAAATCATAAGCTTTAAAAGTTGGTTGGAAAGGCTTTTGCAGTGGTTGGTGACCAGATCTGAATAACCAGATACTCTACCACCTTCCTCTTCTCCATTTCCTTCCCCGCCACACTACCTTTATCCTCACAACATACCCCAATCGTTGATGCCATAGTCTCAACTGTTGGGAGCGTTCCTCCGCTTTGAATTGGCATTTAAAAAAAATGGTGTTGTAAAATTTATAAACTTATTATTAAATAGATTACTGTTATTCGCCTATAAAGTTACTGTTAATAATTTAGTTATCCTTAAAAAATAGAAGTTGATAAACCAGTTGAAATAACTTCATATATTATAATCAAATACTATCTGATAGATAAATCTTCAAGCCGTCACGATACAATAAAACGAAACGCCTACATTTTTTTCTTAGACTTGTGAGTTATGATTTTTCGATTAAAAACCGGCTTGTTTCGCTAAGGGGCACAATTATTTCCCAAAAACAACTTCTAAACACGTTCATTTTGGATTAAGTTCGGGTTCAAGGAGTATTTAAGTATATTTACCGCTGGATCTTATGGAATACCTACTGAGTCGACGGAGGTCATTAAACTCGAAAATAAATTCATGTTGAGTTATTTTCTTTAACCACGAGCTTTTTTAAAGCAAAAAATGTCTCATATATTTATTTATTTGTAGGAAACAGCTTTTACATAATATACAATGATAATTATACAACTTAACTGAAGTCAAGCTACGGAAGTTTCTTATGCTAAAGTTCATTGGAAATGAAGTTTTAATATCTTAAAATTAATTTTGGGTTAAATGAAGGGGAGAGGAAGATAAAAATAGGAAGAGGATAGGAGATGCTCCCGATACAATCCATACTCTCATATTAATAATTAATTTTTGTTAATGATTTCATCAGTGTGTTGGATAATGTTTAATTTAACATCCAGTGTTACCCCAAGGTCCCTGATGTATTTTACTTCATTGATGTGTGTGCCGTTTAGTGTGTATACAAAGGATATTTTATTTTTATTTCGTGTAAATCTTAATTTATTGCATTTATGCGATGTTAATAACAAGTTTGTTTAATTCGCAATAAACAAAAAGACGATTGAGGTCCTCTTGGAGTTTAATGCGTTCGTTGATTGATTTAAGGCAAAGCTTAGTGCCAAATCACTATTTTGATTAATCTTTATAACGAATTGGTGTACATTATGAATACCAAAAAATATGATTTAGATAAATTGAAGGTTTTTCTATCGTTTTGCTTGAGTATAATATAAATAAATATATAAATTACTCAATAAAAAAATATATATAAACTAAAAAAAAAACTTTTTTTTTTCAATAGAAATGTATGACCGCATAAAGGAAACAACTTTAAAAAATACAGTATTATAGCTAAGATTATCTGTGACATTTTCACTTGATTAACTTTTTTGCTTTCTTATAAAATTATTTTCAAAATAAATAAAAAATTAGTTTTGTGCTTGAAATCGAACGTTTCCAGACTCCGTTTGTCAAGCGATTTTAATGCCGATTACCTACGATATAAGGTATACCAAGAATACACACATTTTTGACTCGTAGCTTCCTCTTAATAACTAAGTAGGTTAATAACTAAGTGTACGTAAATACGAGTTGGTAACGGTCTCTACCGTATTAGGAGTAGCGTGAAGGTCATAAGGTCTAAAAAAGGGTTTCTTCCATGTCAATTTGGGAGGCAGGGGTGGGTACCGCCGCCCTGGGAACCATTCATTCTATACCTCTGCAATAGGTCACCAATAGGATACTTGGGGTGCCAAGTGACTGATTTAGCAGGGATGCCCGGGCCGCCACCTACGAAGATCTACACAATTATTGTAGAAAGCAATCACTTTGTGGTTTGTCGTATTTAATAGAAATAAAACACTTATTTGAGTAAAACCACAAGTTTTAAATTTATTGATTTGCCGACTGGTTTGCCTTGCTCAAGAATTATCAGGGTAAACGAGAACAGGGTGTGTGCTTAAATATACATGAGGTTTTTGCGATGTGATTTAAAGCGTGATCCTTTTTCCTGAATATTGCCGCAAGTAAAGAGGCACCTTTGACAGCTCTGAAGCCATTTTTCAAGAGTTTTAAATATTTTTTATATTGAGACGATGTTACGCAAATTGTTGCAAAATCATGTGTTTTTGATTTGAAAATTAGATCGACTGTAAATATTACAGATGCATTGATTAAATACTGCGGGGATAACGCACACATTGGCCTTCGCTAGTTTTATTCATTTTTTTATAAGAAAGACAAGAATTCCCGGATTACGAATAACCTGACAATATTTGAAAATCACTACCATTTATAATCGATCAATCGATTAAATGCCTATAAAACTGCATTGAAGTGTGAAATTTCCTGCATACGAACCCCTTTTTGGGTTTGCTTTTATTGTATAATTTTAAAAAGTGAGTTCTTTAGATTGTGATAGGGAAAAAATAATATTTTGTGCCTCAACTTAACAAAATAAAATAAAACCTGCAACTTGGTGATACTTTTTTTGCGTACACATAAATAAAAACAGCATGTTGGACAAACGGGCCGGTCATTTAACACTAGGTTCAAAGAACATATAAGATCTTTTAAAAATAATAATAAAATGCAATCTCAATTTGCCAAACATCTCCTAGATGAAAATCACTCACTTAATGATAATAATAAACCAACTCCGTTACACGTACAAAATAAAGGCCGTAAACTGAATCTTTTAGAGCAGTTAGAAATTAACAAAAACTCTAATAATCCGAAAGCTATTTTAATTAATGAACAAACAAATATAATTCGTTCACCCCTACTAGATATCTTCAAACCTAGTGCAAATATAAGTGCACTATGAAGTACTTAATTATGCTATTAAAATAACCCTATGAGTCATCGTTTGGGAATAACTAACATAAAGACATTCAGTCAAATTTAAACATTACACTAATTGGGAAAACTTTGCTGGGGTAATAACCATTAATAATTTCTAATATTTTACTCAGAAATCAATTAAGAAATCAGTAATTGAAATTAAAATACCTACCTAGAAATAATATAAATGTATCGTCTGTAAGTGGGATACCCACAGTTTGATAATGCCTTCAGAGGGCGAAACAGCTGTCACGCGTAATAATAATTACACAGCAGAACTTATTTAAAAATAAACTGTTTTTATAAACCCAATAACAATATTATTGAATATATAAAAAATAAAAAAATAAAATGGAGTTCTACAAATTAAACTTAATAAAAATAAATAAAAACAGCATGAATTTCAACGAATATTACACGTCGAGGTGGATTGCCTTAATTGTTTTAAAACTGACTCGTCTCTGTGTGGATTATGATGAAGTCTTTAAATACACACTTTGTAGACTTCTACTTAATTTATTCTTTTCAATTATAATTAGCAGAAATCCATTTTTAGTAGTTCTTTTTTAATAAGTATTTGGTTGTTTAAATAATCATTCAATTCTTATAAAACAATTTTGTTCAATATTGAGGTACTCGCTCAAAATAGTAATTTTATTAAACTTAAGATTTATGAGTAGTCTTGAGTTTAATAAGCTTTAAATATAATTTATCTGTAAATTTAGTAGATATCTACAGGTAGTTAGGAAAATGTCTAGTGTTTTCAGTAAATAAAATTCTAAAATTGTTGAAAAGCGAAACCAATCCCAGGCGGTAGCAAAAACCTTAATAAGAAATATGTCTTACCTTTTCCTCCCCTGAAGGAGTCCCAGATACTGGTCTCTGCGTGAGTAAAATTCAAAACCAAACTAAACAAGAAAACACAACTAAAAATCTTCGACAGCCTTCCAAAATTATTCAGCGGCATCTTAAAGCCTTTCTGAATATTTCCAAACAAAGAAATGGTCTTTTCTTACTGGAATAATTTACCAATAAAAAACACTGCTCAATAAATTAAATATTAAAACCAAATATTAGAATGTGTCCTGGAAGGGGTATGTCCATAGACTGGAAGTTTTGGGGAGAGCCTCTTCTATTTTATAGACTCCTGGTTATAGATTTTTTTCTTGTCGTGACCGCAGAGAGATTTCTAACAGTACTTCAAATAATTTGCACGCAATACCTGCTCACTAAATTAACGGAAACCGGGTAGGTTTTTTTTACTAGTCGTGAAGCACTTTGTCGATTTTAATTTGGCAAGGGTATTATTAGTAGGGTAATTTTTTAAGTATATTTGATTTCATAGTTCCGGGGGTACTTCCAGCCTTTCCTAATCCAACGACTCTGTGCACCGCATCAAATCCTTGGGAAGTAATGGAGCTGACATACGTTAACCACACGATTATTGGTTCTATACCGCAACTCACATAGTATTGTAGTGAGAACTCTGCTGACTCTCAGTGGAGGGTTGTGTACCAGATGGGCAATATGGACACAGCCATCAACCGCTTTCCACTCAAGTTTCCACCGGTCTTCAGCATGAGACGGATTCCCCGTTTTTGATCCTTGGCTTGGGATAAGTCCTTATTGTTCCTATCCCCCTCGTTTTGACTTTGGCATAGATTGGAGCGAGTTAGACCGCCGCGTGGCGATCACTTTGGTTTTTTCCAAGGATGAATGAAGGTGATGGGTATTATATTAAGGACATATCCTTAGCAAGAGATGACGAACAGGAATCCCCTCCTGGAGTGACCGTGACCGAAGGAGGTTTTCGGGACTCAGACGTCGTCGTACAGAATGTCTATGTAAATCTAAAAAATCGCATCTTATGTTTTCAACACTTAAATGTTAGGCCAGTAATAAAATAGAGTAGTCCAAAATATTAAAATAAACACAAGACGGTCCACCTCGGCATGAAACATTCAGAATCGTGTTAAATCTTGCACTTCTAACGCAGATAAGGTTTTGTACTTCTAACGCTGATGGCCATAATGTTCTGCATATCTAACGCAGATGGCCATAAGGTTCTGCACTTCTAACGCAGATGGCCATAAGGTTCTGCACTTCTAACGCTAATGGCAATAAAGTTCTACACTTCTGACGCAGATGGCCATAAGGTTCTGAACTTCTAATGCAGATGGCTATAAGGTTCTGCACTTCTAACGCAGATGGCCATAAGGTTCTGCACTTCTAATGCAGATGGCCATAAGGTGCTGCACTTCTAACGCAGATGGCCATAAGGTTCTGCACTTCTAATGCAGATAGCCATAAGTTTCTGCACTTCTAACGCAGATGGCCATAAGGTTCTGCACTTCTAACGCAGATGGCGATAAGGTTGAAAAAAAAATCTCCAAAATGCTGTTTTTCGAATTTGAGGCACAAAGACTAAATTTTTCATAATCATAATATAAAGAACCTAATCCGCCACAGTGAACAATAAAACCATATCCAAAGGGGGTTATCAAGTATGAGTTTTACACTTCCATACATTTTTATAGGTCCGATACTGTATTTTATCCAGGCTTATAAAAAGGCTTATAAAAAAAATCGTTTGTATCAAAGACCAAGATGTTTTCTACTCCCAGTATTTAATTAAAGAATCAAAATAAATAAATGTAAAAAAAAACAATAGGACAGTTCAACCATGAATATCTCGGAGTTAAATTTTTTAACTCATTACCAGAAAAAATTAGAAACATGAATGCAAATATAAACGAATTCAAAAGCCACCTTAAAAAGTATTCCGAACAGTTGAACTGAATCATATCAAATATAAACCAATATAACAATACCCCCACACACACAAGCCCTGCTTATTTATGGGGGGGGTACATCAAATACTTATATTATGTAATTAATGACTGTACTATATTCAATATTGTGTAATTTAATTCGTGTATCTTTTTTTAATAATAAAAAATAAAATAAAATAAAATAAATGATCAAATCGAGTGGTCAGTAGCTAAGTATATAAATACGTCAGTTTTCCTATCAGGCGTCAAGTCGTTGGTTCGATTTCTCTGCTAGCGAAGTCCTCCATCATTACACAAGCAACATTTTCCGCTTATAATTATGGTGGTAGGAGTGGGACCAGGAAGTGTTTGTCTTTTTAAATTAAATAAAATGCGGCATTGAAATGCCCTTAAACCAGCAAATAGGTTGCTCACGAAATGCGTACGTTTTTTTAAAGACTAACAGCATATTAAAACTTACTTTTACATAAAATAACTATTATTATTTGCTAGTCGTTTCCAGTAAATCTCCGTTAAAATTTCACTGACACTTTCCCAGGACAATGACTAATTCACTGGGCGGTTTTCTGCGGGTATCTGCCTTTTTACAAACAGAATACTGGTTAAGGCCCCTTAGTTAGCATTCAAAGTTGGTTTGAAAGGGAGATGTATAAATACGTATCTATCTATGAAACATAGTTATAAGCCAAAAGTAATTAGTTATAAGTCTAAGTGATCAATGCATAAATTAAGTTGTTAAGCACCCTTGTGGTGATTTTCATATAAATAATCCAATCATTATTATTATTTTTGTATGTTAGAAAAATGATAATAATGAAGCAAAAATGGTGAAAATATTTAATAAAACAGCACTCGTTGCAATCAAAGATACACTGTACCTATAACTTATTAAAAACAAAACAATATATGTTTTTGCACAACCCCTTACATCGTCCAATTACTACTGATTTTATATGTTTTATTTTCTACAATTTGAAAAACAAAACAATAAAAAAGTTTCCGGAGACCAAAATTTTAATTAGATACTATTTTTACTCCATATGATGTCAGGAATCACTGGTTAAAGTAAGTCAAGTACGTCCTTTAACACCCTGTATATAGTAATATCTATCACATATAGGTACCAGGAGAAGCCATTTGTATTCGTTGTATTTACTCGACGACAAACGAATTAGGGTAATTTGTGTGAATTGTGTTGTTTTATTTGCAAGAAGTGGAAAAAGGTACAATAACGTAATTGTCACATTTTTGTCGTAGAATTTTAATTGCCGATACATTTCGCCAAGGCTATATATTACAAATGTATGTTGGTAACAACTTCATTTGGGGGAAAAGTTACATTAATTATTTATTGAAGAATGAAAGAAATAGAAGCTGTACAGAAAAACGTTTGAATTACAACGCATATTCAAGATGTAAGGATATAAGGAAGTCATTTTGTTTATTTCAATTTCTTTCGTACTTAATAATGTATCAGCAAAATCCAATATCGTGTGCGTTTTCCCCACCTTTACCCTATTGGAAATTATTTTGGGTAGAAGATATTGACAGCGGAATGCTACAACGGGTCATTGACTCTTCCTACGTACAGTCATGGAATACATGCATAAATAAGTATACAGTGATTGTGATTATGAGAGGACTGGATTAACACATGTCACGATCAAGTGAATCAGTTACTTGAGTCGGGCCATGTCAAAAGTCATAATAATAAAAGAGTATGTATGAGACGATGTATGAATGTGAATGAGGCAAGGAGGAGGTGCCAAGACCGATGTGTTAGGCGGTCCGTCCTCTATGTCTACCCTTGCGGGGAAACGGCGTGATGGTTAGTTAGTTACATGTAATGGAATGAATGCATAAATAAGTGTGCGGTGATTGGGATTAAGAGTGTGTATAGTAATGGAATCTATGCTTAAATAAGTGTACAGTGATTATGATGACGAGTGGGTACATGTAATAGACTCAGTGCATAAATAAGTGTACAGTGATTGTGATGACGAGTGGGTACATGTAATAGACTCAGTGCATAAATAAGTGTACAGTGATCGTGGTGATGAGTGGGTACATGTAATGGACTTAATGCATAAATAAGTGTACAGTGATTGTGATGACGAGTGGGTACATGTAATGGACTTAATGCATAAATAAGTGTACAGTAATTGTGATGACGAGTGGGTACATGTAATGGACTTAATAAATAAATAAGTATACAGTGATTGTGATGACGAGTGGGTACATGTAATGGACTTAATGCATAAATAAGTGTACAGTGATTGTGATGACGAGTGGGTACATGTAATGGACTTAATGTATAAATTACCGGTCGGTGGCCGAGTTTACATCGCGTTTGGGTCCCACTCAGGCGTAGTGTGTTCAATTCCTCGGCCGGCTAAGTCCTCCATCACAACACAAGCAACATTTTCAGCTTACTGTGGTGGTAGTAGGAGATTTTCAAATATTGTCAGGTTATTCGTAACCCGGGAATGTTTGACTTTCTTTTAAGAAAAAAAATAAAAATAAGTGTACAGTGATTGTGATGACGATTGCGTACATGTAATGAACATAATGCGTAAATAAGTGTACAGTGATAGTGATGACGAGTAGGTACATGTAATAGACTTAAAGTGTGTGTATATGTAATGGAATTAAGATATTTTTCATAATCTTTAATCAAAAACATGATCCATTCAAGTTAAAGGTCAATGAAACATTTACAAAATACCAGTGTTTGATAATGCCGAATCTATTTCTAAAACTATGTTGTGGATTATCCCAAATATTATAATAATATAACGGTCCTTCAGTAATGACTTTGAAGCCCCCAAATTATGCATAATGGTCCCATTAAAAGTAACGTCCCACTTATCTGCTGCGATCAGACATTATTCGCTGGTCGTTTGATTCCATTGGGAGATATTTAATCTGACATCGATACTTTGAATGGCAGAATATTGGAACGACTCCATAATATTATTAGTTTAACGGTGTTTAATCGGTTTAATTCATCATAAGAAATTATTTATGAAGATTTTTATTGTTTGTTGATGTGATTATTGATATAGACGTTTCCAGTGAATAGAAAATTGTTTATAGAAAATTATTGGCAATAATTTTATGTTATTTTACGCGTTCATTGATTATTTTCAATAGAAAAATTAAAGCTTTTCTCCCGTAAATGGGCATTTTCGCTGACGTTGCGTTTTTGTCATGCCGATTGTGATTATTTTTTCCATAGGTACTGTAGAATATTGGAAAGTTGTATATTTTTTACATATTAATTTATTCATTTACTTTATTTAGTCACTTAAGTACCTACTACTGATCGGACCCGAGCTTCTCTCCTCTCGCTAGCTAGTCGAAATCCTTACCTCGCAACAATAATATATTAAGAGAAAACTAATGCATTAACAATATAAATAATTAAACATCTATTTAAAACCCCGAAACTTTCCATAATCCTTTCCAAAATACCAACTTAACCTTCCCCCAAACTAAAGGGAGGATATGTCGAGTATAATTTAACGTTATAGACATTACAGCAGTTAATATACTCAATAAATGTCGTTCCTACTCGATCGGCATTTGGCGAGGTTGAGTCGAGGTAAAATCTTCAGGCAAACCAAAAAAAAATCATTTTTTTGTATGTTTTAAAATACAATTAAAAATAGATGATTTAAAGTTTAAAAAAAATATATTGAAAGTTTTGATAAAACGTTCGAACAAAAAAAACCTGGGCGTGGCTATTAGGTATAAACAATAGTCATTATAACATGTCCGTGGTTTATGTCACCCGTCAGTGGCTGAGTTGACATCGCGTTTGGGTCCCACCCAGATGTAGTGTGTTCAATTCCTCGGGTGGCTAAGTCCTCCATCACAACACAAGCAATATTTTCCGCTTACTGTGGTGGTAGTAAGAGATTCTCAAATATTGTCAGGTTATTCGCGGGAATATTTTTCTTTTTTTTTTTAAATGACCTAAATGTGTATATTTTCTTTGAAGATAAAAGATATAAAATTTTCTGTGGAAGTTTTGAGCCAATCATAAAAATATGGAACCTACTGATGTTTTAGAAAGAAGAAGTTGTATAAAAGTATATAAATATGTATTGTGCAATCAAAAACAAAACAATGACATGAATGTATGGCACAGCACAACCGATGTAATTCAATACTACCACAGATGTACAGATAACTGCTGACGTATTTTAGCCAAATTTTCACATAGTTTTTGTTTTAGTTCATCTTTGTCCTTTTAAATTGAGGCATAATATTTTGTATATGAATATTTTTTCATCGTTTTCCTTTTAAAATGTTTTTTTTTTATTTCTTTCTGCTCTCCTTTTTAAAATAATAATTTATTATATTTTTTCTTGCAGTTAAATATCAATGTATATTATGGTCACCCTACATGTTTACTACATTTAGAGTTGCCATCCGTCCGGGTTTTCCCGGATTTGTCCTAGTTTAGAAGGCGTCCGGGGAGCGTCCGGGTGGGGTTTCATTTGTAGTCCGGGTTTAAAAATTTAAAATATTGGGCCGGCCAGCATGACCTTTTGACTAAATGTATTGCTTTTGCTGGAGATAATTGCAATACAAACTTCGGTGGAATAGAACGAAATAGAACCAACAATGTTTTCCACAAGCTGAAAGAAAATCTTAACCCAAACATGGTTGGTGTGGGATGCTCTGCCCATGTCATTAACAACGCAGTGCACCACGGATGTGATTTTCTGCCAGTAGACGTGGAATCCATCATCTTAAAAATTTTATAATTTTTTTGCCACGTATACAGTACGAACCGAAGCTCTTAAAGAATTCTGTGAAACAGCTGAGGTCGAATATAAACAGCTTCTGTATCATTCCAAGACGCGTTGGCTAAGCCTGTTTCCAGCTGTCGAGCGACTCCTGAAGCTCTACCGTCCAAAGATTATTTTGAAAGCATAGGAAGGCCACCTGTTTTAATTAAACAGTTTTTGGAAAATCCTCTCTCGGAGGCATACTTATTTCTCATACACTCAATGCACACCGTTCACTCAAAAATACAGAAATTAGAGAAAAGTGATAATTCAGTCCTTGAAACCAGAAGCATACTTGCATCCATAACAAAAAGCTTAGATGACCGAATTAAGGATAGTTTCGTGCCGTTGAATGTTCAGAGTATTATAAATAAAGATGAAAACACGAAACAAGAGTTTATAAAATGCTCGCATGACTACAAGGAAATCAAAACGTACATTGAAGAATGGATGCAACCGTTAAAACAATTTGAGAAATTTGACTGGATGATGCCAAAAATTAATAACAACACAGAATGGACTCTTATTGAAGACACTGTTCTTTATTAAAAAGACAAAAACAGATATAGATGACGCAAAATTATTTGACGAGTTGGTGAATTTAAAGGCTTTTAGTCAAAACCTAACTGAACAAGATAAGCTTTTAAATTCAAATCAACTTTGGGTGCAATTTTTTAAAACACCAAATGCGAATTTATATTCGGAATTGCTGAAAATTGCACAGTATTTTTTTGCATTCCGGCTCATAATGCCAACGTGGAGAGAATATTCTCATTAATTTCACAACAATGGACAAAAGAAAGACATTTACTAAACGTAGAAACAATCTCGTCAGTAATTAAAATCAAATTTAAAGAAGATAATTATTATTCAGTTAAAAGAGTTACCTCAAAAATTGTAAGACTGAATACTAAAATGGTCTCAGTATTTTTAAGATTTTTTTTAATTTAATTGAATTTTAATAAGTTTAATATTTAAATGAGGTTTAGTTTTCATAACACAGTATAATAATAATTTTTATTTTATTTTAAGAATGAAAAAATTCTAACTAATTATGAAAACAATGTATAACAAACTGTAATAAGATTCTGTTTTATTAGGTACATTTAAAATGATGATAAAAGATGTAAAATTCAATTTTAAGGTCTGAAAATAAATAAAAAGGTGATTTATGACATTTCAAACTGTTTTTAATACACTGACTGTGTTTAAAAAAACCTGTTGACATGTCCGGGTTATGGGCTCTAAAATCAGGGGTTTTCACGACTCTTGTCCTGGTTGCCAAATTTTAGAGATGGCAACCCTAACTACATTATACTGTAATAATTCACTGGAAATAGATTAAAAGGTACCATGTAGGTAAACAATACGTAGAAACGTCAATATAAAAATATTGTTATCTTACTATATAATCTTTGTGCTAATTTATTATTTTGTAAAATTACCTCAACACAGGCTTCTCCTAGTGAGGATAAAAATGCTAACGTAAAAAAAGATACAATAAATTAATTTTTTGGTCATTTATTATTTTTAACATGATCTCTTCAAAGGTCATTATTAGTGATTTATACATTTAAGGGTCAATGCAATTTGTCTTTGGGCTAACCGGTCAACTCTTTAGCTCAGTTATCAGCTTAACTCTTCAACGTTTATCCGGGATGTGCTAATTTATTTTATTACTGTTCTTTTACGGGGAACTGCTTGTAAATGTGACCTCTTCTCGTATTGTTAAAGAGTTGGCATAAATAATGAACAGGTAATAATCACAATAACCGGTACTGCCAGATGCGAGGCTAATAATACTTTACCTACAGACTCTTTATATACAATAGGTGCCAACTAGAATTAAACCTGTTTTCCTTAAATCACGTGACTGTTTTTATGTGAATACCGCGCAAGAGTCCCAACTGCTCTCAACCGTTTGAAGCCAGTGAAACTATGGCGTCCCCATGCAGGGTATGTTGTGAGGCTGCAGGTAGTGGAAAAATCCAGGTCTATTCAGATTGGACCAAACATGTCTAAAGCCATTTCAAGTAACGTTTCGATTCTGAATGGTAGTCTTTCACTAGAGCAATCTGGAACGTTTCGCAATAGGTACTATATATTATTTTAACCCCTCTGATCTCTAGCACATTAACCGTTATATTTCTTTAAAATACTGTCAAAAAGTCGGATTCTTTGTGTGTATTTCCGCTTCTTAATAATATTCTGGATGTTTACGAAAATATATAATCTGGACATATACGAAAATACATATTCTGGACATTTACGAAAATATATATTCTGGACGTATACGAAAATACATATTCTGGACATTTACGAAAATATATATTCTGGACGTATACGGAAATACATATTCTGGACGTTTATGAAAATATATATTCTGGACGTATACGAAAATTAAAACTGTTTTTGAAGGAAGAAGAAGTTTTTAAAATGGCTCGCCTATCGTTTTTTCATCTCTGAAAATTACTAAAACACATTTTTTATTAGAAAAATATATTGTAAACATTATTGCCATCTGTTTTTTTTGTCGTTTCATATAAAAATAATTAGTCAAAAATCACAAAGTTTCAGAAATTATTCTCAAATTTCATAGTATATATTTTAATTCTTCTCTGGTTAACTTCTATATTATTATTTGGGTACAATGCGTGGTGTTTTCTCTTTCTCACATCATATTTCTAACCATGACAGTAAGGGAGAAACGTTTCTATGATATCATATAAGCTGTTACTCTACGGGTTAAGCTGTTTGTGCGCAAAACCGAACAAATTAGCCCGAGGGGTTACCGCCATTGATAAAACATCCAATGGTTAGCGGGAAATAAATTGTGAACCAAAAAAAATATTATGTTCGTGATGTATTATATCCTTCGAACCTTGGTTTAATAATAATAATTATACGTTCATAAGTTGCGCCGGATGTTGTAGCAGAAATAAAGATGCTGTCCCAAATTCGTTCGCTAAATTACAGCTCGTGAGTGGAGCATCTCGTAGCTAGAAGATGTGTGTCATTAGGCAGAATTGACACTGAATTGACACTCGTGTCATTGGGCAACGGCAGGCCAGATTTGCCAGCGCGTGTTGTAACTAGGTATGGTAATCGGATAACTAAACAAAAAATACAATATTACCAAAATGTCATAGCATAAAATAAAAACAAAACCTACACGTAACACACAAAACCAATATAAACACACATCACTCACAAACACACAAGATTATTTTCAATGTATTATTTTTTAATTTTAAATATATTATTATGTACAATAAAAACACATAAATTTGTTTTTGACCACTGTAGTTAAAATAGTTAAAAGTTATAGTTAAAAACCAACTATAGTGGTCAAAAACAAATTTATGTGTTTTTATTGTAAATTATGATGAGCCACAAAGTGAATGCTTTTTACAATTACATATTATTATGTATTTTTAATTTTAAGTGTATTATTTTCTCTTTAAATGTATTATGTAGATTATATTTTCATATTATAAAATGAAGGCCTTAGCACGGGCAAGCCACCCAGTGAGGCCTACATTACTGGAAAACTTAAAATGTAAAAAAAAATGGACCAAATAAAAATTTAAAAAAAAACTCGTTTAAATGACAATTCAACGCAACATAAAAAGGTGATATATTGACTATAATTTATGTAAGCAAGGTTTATATGTTAGTATTTTTCATTTTTATTATTCGTTTTTTTAATGACTTTATATCTCTTTGTTAAGGTCTGTTGAGTTATGATGTTTTTTTTAAATATTTTATATATATAAATTACAAACAATACAAAACAAAATGAACCTTTGTCTGTCCAACTGGGAAGGTTTCCCGTTTCAGGACAGCCAAATTGTGTATTTAGTACATAATATTCTTACAATGGAATGGCGATGCTGTTGTTGTTGAACATTGTTGATTGCATTCGAAGTGACAGGATGGTTTCTTTATCCTGATGTAATTTATTACCAGGGTCAATTTGGATAACATTAATAATTGCATTCAGAACATATGAATGGTTTCTTTCGGGACATCACAAGTCTGAGATTCTTTCCAGGGCATTTTGGAGAACATTTACAATTGTATAGTTAGAATTTCTACATTTACAAATCAGTATAAGACATATGAATCCTATAATACTATATTTTTAGAATTTCTTAGGTGATAGAAATTACACATTACTAGACCAGAATATATGCCGTATGACATATGAATTTCCAATTTTTAAATTTCTAATCTTTATTTATTAAATGGCTAATCATTATTATACAGTAATCGAAATGTTCTATTGCTATTTTCACTAATTCATTAATTGTCCTATATTTCTAATACTTTAGACACTTACTGGAATTTTTTTGTAACCAAACCTAAAACTTTTAAGGAATCTGAAAAAAAAAATTACCCTTATTATTAGTAAATAAATTAGTTTTATTGGTTGGACTAGTTAATTAAAAAAGTTATAAATAATATTATTTATTTTAATAAAAACTTTATATTAAAATGATTTGGTTCAGTGACTACTGCTGACCCGCTATTTATTTATTATTGGATAATTTGTATAGCGCCGCTTTTGTGAGATATCACCTCAGGGGCGCTTTACAGTTGATGCAGGTATTACAGAAAATATAAATATTACAAAAATAGAGTGAAGTTAAGTTAAGTAAAATGAAGTAAAGGAACAGGTGACACGAAGATAGAAGATGGAGACTCTGCAGCCAGAATCCTAGGTGGTGAAGAAACTGGGCCAGCTGCTGCAGCGAAAGAGTCCACCGCGTCCACCAACAGTACCAGCACGAGGTTCGTCATCCGTCCAGGTATGTGTCTGCTGCTAATAAAGCGCTGACACATTATCCTCTCACAGATACCAGACCTTGGCAGCACCGCTGTGACGTTCTACGAAGATAGAAGATGGAGACTCTGCAGCAAGAATCCTAAGTGGTGAAGGAACTGGACCAGCTGCTGCAGTAAGAGAGTCCACCGCGTCCAACAACAGCGTCCAGGTGTATGCTGCTAATAAAGCGCTGACACCTCACATAGATAAGAGACCCTGGCAGCACCGCTGTGATGTTCGGCAAGTCCATCATTTATCTCCATGTAATCCTGTTCCTGGTAATTGTTGAAGTGGTGCATTCTGTCCGCAATAAAAAGCGACGGTTGGGGTAATAAATTACCTTGGGCTTAGTAAAAAACCAGTGTCCAAGCTTGCCCAGTTTTCGAGAATTTTGTTGAAAACATCTGGAGTGTATTTACCAATCGCCGTTCGTTTCGATTGTCCAATATTTTTGAGCAAATTTCCGAATATTCACTTTTAAAACACTGCACTCAAATCACATATTATAAAGTTCTAATAATTATAAAGTTTATTTTTATTTAAGTTCAAATGTTGATTGATTTTAAAAATAATTTCAATGTGATGTTGCCTGTTGGGATGCCTCATTTCCCTTGAAAATACTAAATAAAACACAAAACGGTTGGAGGAAGCGTTAGGACGCGTCCTGCTGCCACGAAGGGCGCTATGCTTCTAGTTCTTTCGCGTGTTAAATAACAAATACATACACAACCTAACCTTACTTAACTCTTAAACCCTACCACTCTGGGAATGTAATTATTCCTACCACGGGGTACTGAAGTACCCCGCGCAAAAAAAAATTAATAAAATAAAAGTCTTTGATATTTTTTTGAAAATTATTTTTATTATGGCAAAGTAATAAGAAAAGACAATAAAATTTATTAATAAAAACAAATAGACATTTTTGTCGTTACATGAAGGACAGATTTTGTATCGATGGTCAGCACAAATATGGCGGCGACAAGTGTTACAGTCAGATCGAGATTTTTTGTCTTTTGTGCGCGGACAAAAGCAGCAGCGACCAGGTTTGGGATTATCAGGGACCGCCCTATGATCTTCACTATGTAAACTTGTCCATTATAATTTTGCTCTCATATGAGGCTTTATGAGTGCCATTGACAAACTCTTAAGAAATTCACGCCGCTTGGTTATTTTCTCTTTATCAATGTTAATTGACAGCTTGAATAAGACCCAAGAGTTGACACCAACGGCATTTAGCAACCCGTAGAAGAGACACATGGGCCACCTTTTGATCTTCCTGGACGTCGAGTACTTCTTACAAAGTTGGTCGAACACATCCTCCCCGCATTTGGTTTTATTATAGAAATGTATTATTTATGGAAGGTACACTTAATAATCTTGTCAGGGCTGTCATGCATGGTGGACAGCATGATTACAACTTTCTTCTTAGCTGACTTCAGAGGACAATACGACAAAAGTGTGAGAGGTCCGTCGTAGGCAAACATTGATGTGCATCTCTCTCAATTTTTAGTGTCCAAGAAAACAGGAGGAATTTCTCGTTTATTCTTCTTTACAGTTCCAACTAATGTTATACCTTTTTCCAGTAACTTATTGGCTGTGGGTATAGACGCGAACCAATTGTCACATGTCAGGTTTCTGTTAAGACGTTACCAGGTGGGTGCAACAAAATATTGCGGCGAGGCATTCTTGAGCGAGAAGGCTTAACACTAGTCCACTTATGTCGATTATTATGACCTTTCCCGTACAGAACTAATGGAGAATCTAGCACACCAGCCCCGTCATTGTCAGGCACTAAATACTCTTCATCTTCTTCTACACTATCTTGATCACCGTCTTCGTGAGATGCTACTTCAAAATGGTCCCGGAAATCCTTGGAACACCGTCGGGCTCATCTTCTGAATCTTCTACTAGGTTTAGCTCTTCGTCGTCAGAAACCAACAAAGCAGCTGCAATTTCACCCCCCCCCCTCAAGACTTTGAGTCTGGGATGCCATATCTGAAAACAATACCTCACTACACTGCATACACTCTCATTACATTCATAACACATTATTAGTCCATGAATGTCTCGTTATTGGGCGCAAGCCATGCCTATCAACACTGTAATCTAACCATTATCACAAAGTAAAGTAAATCATAAATAATGTGTAAACTTACCAGAGAGATGTCGAAAATCGACTTCAGTTATTCAAGTATAACTGGAAGGAAGAACTAACACTATTCCTACCACGGGGTACTGGGGTACCCCGGAACACCCGTGGACGCGAAAACACTTGCCGGGCGGTCACGGCTTACAAACGTACTTACGCGCCAATTATCGAGAGTAGATTAGCTAGAGCGATTTTTGCAACAGTGCAATATTGTTGAAATTGTTGATATTTTAAACATCAGTGGGGTACTCCAGTACCCCAGGTAGGGTTTAAGAGTTAACCTTATCGTTTTTCAGTGACTACTGCCAACCCTCTAATTAATGCTTCGAGTTATTACTAACCTAACCTAACCTCATCGTGGTTCAGTGACTACTGCCAACCCTTTAAAGCTTCTAGTTCTTCCTAGTGATAAATAACACATACATGCACAACCGAATATAACCTAACCTAACCTAACCTAACCCAAACTAACCTAACCTAACCTTACTTAACCTAATCGTTTTTCAGTGACTACTGCCAACCCTCTAATTAATGCTTCGAGTTATTCCTCGTGTTAAATAACACATAAATACATAACCGAACCTAATCTAACCTAACCTAACCTCATCGTGGTTCAGTGACTACTGCCAACCCTTTAAAGCTTCTAGTTCTTCCTAGTGATAAATAACACATACATGCACAACCGAATATAACCTAACCTAACCTAACCTAACCCAAACTAACCTAACCTAACCTTACTTAACCTAATCGTTTTTCAGTGACTACTGCCAACCCTCTAATTAATGCTTCGAGTTATTCCTCGTGTTAAATAACACATAAATGCATAACCGAACCTAATCTAACCTAACCTAACCTCATCGTGGTTCAGTGACTACTGCCAACCCTTTAAAGCTTCTAGTTCTTCCTAGTGATAAATAACACATACATGCACAACCGAATATAACCTAACCTAACCTAACCTAACCCAAACTAACCTAACCTAACCTTACTTAACCTAATCGTTTTTCAGTGACTACTGCCAACCCTCTAATTAATGCTTCGAGTTATTCCTCGTGTTAAATAACACATAAATGCATAACCGAACCTAATCTAACCTAACCTAACCTCATCGTGGTTCAGTGACTACTGCCAACCCTTTAAAGCTTCTAGTTCTTCCTAGTGATAAATAACACATACATGCACAACCGAATATAACCTAACCTAACCTAACCTAACCCAAACTAACCTAACCTAACCTTACTTAACCTAATCGTTTTTCAGTGACTACTGCCAACCCTCTAATTAATGCTTCGAGTTATTCCTCGTGTTAAATAACACATAAATGCATAACCGAACCTAATCTAACCTAACCTAACCTCATCGTGGTTCAGTGACTACTGCCAACCCTTTAAAGCTTCTAGTTCTTCCTAGTGATAAATAACACATACATGCACAACCGAATATAACCTAACCTAACCTAACCTAACCCAAACTAACCTAACCTAACCTTACTTAACCTAATCGTTTTTCAGTGACTACTGCCAACCCTCTAATTAATGCTTCGAGTTATTCCTCGTGTTAAATAACACATAAATGCATAACCGAACCTAATCTAACCTAACCTAACCTCATCGTGGTTCAGTGACTACTGCCAACCCTTTAAAGCTTCTAGTTCTTCCTAGTGATAAATAACACATACATGCACAACCGAATATAACCTAACCTAACCTAACCTAACCCAAACTAACCTAACCTAACCTTACTTAACCTAATCGTTTTTCAGTGACTACTGCCAACCCTCTAATTAATGCTTCGAGTTATTCCTCGTGTTAAATAACACATAAATGCATAACCGAACCTAATCTAACCTAACCTAACCTCATCGTGGTTCAGTGACTACTGCCAACCCTTTAAAGCTTCTAGTTCTTCCTAGTGATAAATAACACATACATGCACAACCGAATATAACCTAACCTAACCTAACCTAACCCAAACTAACCTAACCTAACCTTACTTAACCTAATCGTTTTTCAGTGACTACTGCCAACCCTCTAATTAATGCTTCGAGTTATTCCTCGTGTTAAATAACACATAAATGCATAACCGAACCTAATCTAACCTAACCTAACCTCATCGTGGTTCAGTGACTACTGCCAACCCTTTAAAGCTTCTAGTTCTTCCTAGTGATAAATAACACATACATGCACAACCGAATATAACCTAACCTAACCTAACCTAACCCAAACTAACCTAACCTAACCTTACTTAACCTAATCGTTTTTCAGTGACTACTGCCAACCCTCTAATTAATGCTTCGAGTTATTCCTCGTGTTAAATAACACATAAATGCATAACCGAACCTAATCTAACCTAACCTAACCTCATCGTGGTTCAGTGACTACTGCCAACCCTTTAAAGCTTCTAGTTCTTCCTAGTGATAAATAACACATACATGCACAACCGAATATAACCTAACCTAACCTAACCTAACCCAAACTAACCTAACCTAACCTTACTTAACCTAATCGTTTTTCAGTGACTACTGCCAACCCTCTAATTAATGCTTCGAGTTATTCCTCGTGTTAAATAACACATAAATGCATAACCGAACCTAATCTAACCTAACCTAACCTCATCGTGGTTCAGTGACTACTGCCAACCCTTTAAAGCTTCTAGTTCTTCCTAGTGATAAATAACACATACATGCACAACCGAATATAACCTAACCTAACCTAACCTAACCCAAACTAACCTAACCTAACCTTACTTAACCTAATCGTTTTTCAGTGACTACTGCCAACCCTCTAATTAATGCTTCGAGTTATTCCTCGTGTTAAATAACACATAAATGCATAACCGAACCTAATCTAACCTAACCTAACCTCATCGTGGTTCAGTGACTACTGCCAACCCTTTAAAGCTTCTAGTTCTTCCTAGTGATAAATAACACATACATGCACAACCGAATATAACCTAACCTAACCTAACCTAACCCAAACTAACCTAACCTAACCTTACTTAACCTAATCGTTTTTCAGTGACTACTGCCAACCCTCTAATTAATGCTTCGAGTTATTCCTCGTGTTAAATAACACATAAATGCATAACCGAACCTAATCTAACCTAACCTAACCTCATCGTGGTTCAGTGACTACTGCCAACCCTTTAAAGCTTCTAGTTCTTCCTAGTGATAAATAACACATACATGCACAACCGAATATAACCTAACCTAACCTAACCTAACCCAAACTAACCTAACCTAACCTTACTTAACCTAATCGTTTTTCAGTGACTACTGCCAACCCTCTAATTAATGCTTCGAGTTATTCCTCGTGTTAAATAACACATAAATGCATAACCGAACCTAATCTAACCTAACCTAACCTCATCGTGGTTCAGTGACTACTGCCAACCCTTTAAAGCTTCTAGTTCTTCCTAGTGATAAATAACACATACATGCACAACCGAATATAACCTAACCTAACCTAACCTAACCCAAACTAACCTAACCTAACCTTACTTAACCTAATCGTTTTTCAGTGACTACTGCCAACCCTCTAATTAATGCTTCGAGTTATTCCTCGTGTTAAATAACACATAAATGCATAACCGAACCTAATCTAACCTAACCTAACCTCATCGTGGTTCAGTGACTACTGCCAACCCTTTAAAGCTTCTAGTTCTTCCTAGTGATAAATAACACATACATGCACAACCGAATATAACCTAACCTAACCTAACCTAACCCAAACTAACCTAACCTAACCTTACTTAACCTAATCGTTTTTCAGTGACTACTGCCAACCCTCTAATTAATGCTTCGAGTTATTCCTCGTGTTAAATAACACATAAATGCATAACCGAACCTAATCTAACCTAACCTAACCTCATCGTGGTTCAGTGACTACTGCCAACCCTTTAAAGCTTCTAGTTCTTCCTAGTGATAAATAACACATACATGCACAACCGAATATAACCTAACCTAACCTAACCTAACCCAAACTAACCTAACCTAACCTTACTTAACCTAATCGTTTTTCAGTGACTACTGCCAACCCTCTAATTAATGCTTCGAGTTATTCCTCGTGTTAAATAACACATAAATGCATAACCGAACCTAATCTAACCTAACCTAACCTCATCGTGGTTCAGTGACTACTGCCAACCCTTTAAAGCTTCTAGTTCTTCCTAGTGATAAATAACACATACATGCACAACCGAATATAACCTAACCTAACCTAACCTAACCCAAACTAACCTAACCTAACCTTACTTAACCTAATCGTTTTTCAGTGACTACTGCCAACCCTCTAATTAATGCTTCGAGTTATTCCTCGTGTTAAATAACACATAAATGCATAACCGAACCTAATCTAACCTAACCTAACCTCATCGTGGTTCAGTGACTACTGCCAACCCTTTAAAGCTTCTAGTTCTTCCTAGTGATAAATAACACATACATGCACAACCGAATATAACCTAACCTAACCTAACCTAACCCAAACTAACCTAACCTAACCTTACTTAACCTAATCGTTTTTCAGTGACTACTGCCAACCCTCTAATTAATGCTTCGAGTTATTCCTCGTGTTAAATAACACATAAATGCATAACCGAACCTAATCTAACCTAACCTAACCTCATCGTGGTTCAGTGACTACTGCCAACCCTTTAAAGCTTCTAGTTCTTCCTAGTGATAAATAACACATACATGCACAACCGAATATAACCTAACCTAACCTAACCTAACCCAAACTAACCTAACCTAACCTTACTTAACCTAATCGTTTTTCAGTGACTACTGCCAACCCTCTAATTAATGCTTCGAGTTATTCCTCGTGTTAAATAACACATAAATGCATAACCGAACCTAATCTAACCTAACCTAACCTCATCGTGGTTCAGTGACTAATGCCAACCCTTTAAAGCTTCTAGTTCTTCCTAGTGATAAATAACACATACATACACAACCGAATACAACCTAACCTAACCTAACCTAACCTAACCCAAACTAACCTAACCTAACCTTACTTAACCTAATCGTTTTTCAGTGACTACTGCCAACCCTCTAATTAATGCTTCGAGTTATTCCTCGTATTAAATAACACATAAATGCGTAACCGAACCTAATCTAACCTAACCTAACCTCATCGTGGTTCAGTGACTACTGCCAGCCCTTTAAAGCTTCTAGTTCTTCCTAGTGATAAATAACATATACATACACAACCGAATATAACCTAACCTAACCTAACCTAATCCAAACTAACCTAAGCTAACCTAACCTAACCTAACATAACCTAAAATAACCTTATCTAAACAAACCTAACCTAACCTAACATAACTTAACCTAACCTAACCTAACCTAACCCAAACTAACCTAATCGAGGTTCAGTGCGCCTGAGACCAAAGAATAAATCAGAACACAAGAAATTCAATGCGGGCGTCTTTCATGATCCAAAAGTCTGCCAATTGGGCCTCAAATTTATTTATATTTATTAATTTTATTTTAGTAATTTGTACATTAAAGTTTACAAATGACTAATTATTTTTTACATATTAATATTCTATGTTTTTTCTTGTTTTATGTGGCTTCTACACAACATCTTGATTTTTTTCAATTGGGGCAGTCTTTAGGTTTTCCGGCAGCGCGTTATAGTATTTCATCCCTTTATAGAATATACTGTTCTGTGTATTCGCCTTGTCCTTTTTTGGTAGCCTGATTTCATTGCACGTCCTAGTTTTATGTTTGTGTATGTCCTTGTTTTATACAATTTTATTTGAAAAATATTTCGGTAGCAGGTTGTTTACTATTTTGTGTACAAATATCATCGTGTTCAAGGTCAACATCTGTTTAACCGTTAGCCAATTTAGTTCGTTTAACATTTTATTTACTTTTGAATATCTATTTCGTCTGAGTATTGTTCTCATTGCCCTATTTTGGAGAATTTGAAATTTATTTTGTTCTCGGTCGTTACACAGAAAAAGGATAGTTGAGCAGTAATTAAAATATGGAGCAATAATGGAGTTATAAATGGTGATTGCAGTTTTTTCGGACAGTTTTTGGCGAATTCTTCCCAAAAAAGATATCTTTTTTCCAATTTTCTTTTGGATATATTCAGCATGTTTGTTAATGTTGAGTTTGGAATCTATTATAACTCCTAAGTATTTTATATCGGTAACATTTTCAATAATTTCACCATCAATTTTGATTTTGCTTTCACTGGATGTCTGCTTATAACCAATTACCATACATTTTGTATTTTTTTTGTATTTAATTTAAGCTTATTTATTTTTAGCCATCTTGAAACATTATCTAGTTCATTATTTAAAATATTTATTAGTTCTTCATAGTTTTCTCCAATAATATATATATATATATATATATATATATATATATTAGTGTATCATCGGCAAATAGTCGTACTTTATATACATAAATTTGCTCTCTGAAGACAAATTTAAAATCAAATGGAATTGAATATACGTTGTTAGGTAGTATGAAAGAGACACCTCACCTCGTTTGGGGTGGAACACTTTTCCGTATTTGAGTACCTCATACAAACTTAGACAACCATAGACTAACCAATATAGGAATACATAGTCAGTCGATGAAGGTTTTATCAATAGTTTCGGTAACTTATCATACAAACTCATTCTGATATCGTGTCCTACCCAACACTACTGACTTCAGCACAATTCCTCAGTAAAGTGCGTAGCCAAAACCATAGTCTAACCAATATAGGAATACATAGTCAGTCGATGAAGGTTTTATCAATAGTTTCGGTAACTTATCATACAAACTCATTCTGATATCGTGTCCTACCCAACACTACTGACTTCAGCACAATTCCTCAGCAAAGTGCGTAGCCAAAACCATAGTCTAACCAATATAGGAATACATAGTCAGTCGATGAAGGTTTTATCAATAGTTTCGGTAACTTATCATACAAACTCATTCTGATATCGTGTCCTACCCAACACTACTGACTTCAGCACAATTCCTCAGCAAAGTGCGTAGCCAAAACCATAGTCTAACCAATATAGGAATACATAGTCAGTCGATGAAGGTTTTATCAATAGTTTCGGTAACTTATCATACAAACTCATTCTGATATCGTGTCCTACCCAACACTACTGACTTCAGCACAATTCCTCAGCAAAGTGCGTAGCCAAAACCATGGTCTGACCAATAAAGGAATACATAGTCAGTCGATAAATTTTCTATCAATAGTGTAGGTAACTTGTCATGCATTGTGTTGTACGAACCGAATAAATTAAGAACAACTAGTTATTGCGAAGTGTTGTTTGTTCATTAGCTTTCTGCAGTCATACGTGAGAACGATGAAAAGTAGTTATCAAAATAATCTATTGAACCTTTATCGATCGACCGTGCTAGATACCCTGCGCAGTCGTTCAGTGCCTACAACGTATGTGAGTATTATCTTTGCACTAAGCGATCATGGAAGCCATTGATGATAACACCATACATTATCTTTATAATTTATAACTTTACCGCTACCCGAATGGCAGGATGAAGAAAATAGAGAGGAAAGATGAATCGCGTAAGTTCATTCCAAAAACAATTTATTTTGGGTAAATTACCTTTAAAAACCACAAACACTTAAAAATATACGTTGTTAAAAAATAAAGATTAAAACTTAAATTTTAAGATATAAAATTATTCAATTTTAAAAACCTAAAATGGAAAGATCATATCTGCCATCTAATAAAGAAAATTAGGAAATTAATTTATATATTCTTACGAATCAGAAAATTATTATCAATGAAAAATCTATACTCAATATATTATGCATTAGTACAGTCTGTTCTGCAATATGACACTATCAGTTGGGGAGCAGCTTACAAAACTAGCATGAGCCCCATAGAAATTGTTCAAAAAGTCATAATAAAAATAAACTAAAAAAACCTCCAGACTTCCCCACTGAATGCACATTCGAAGAATTCAAAGTTCCTACATTAAGGACGGGTTGTTTCGGAGAATCTGAAAAATTCATCAAATTTCAACGTTCATTTTCGGGTTCTCTGAAAGACTTATTCAAGTTCTGTTTTTATATCATTGTAGGCTAGTTGCTTGACAAAACTGAAATAAAAACAGAACTTGAAAAAAAAATTATTTATGAAAAATTATTATTATGAAAAATTATTATGACAAATTTATTATTTTTGAAAAATTATTATTTATGAAAAATTATGAAAAATATTTATGAAAATATTTATGAAAAATTATTAAAAAAAAATTCACTTATTTATGAAAAATTCAAATTATAAAAGAAAAAGAAAAATACTTATTCATAGCTGAAAATCGAACCACTTAAATATATATTTGCATGCCCTAAACTACACACTTCTTTTGCCCAGCACCATTATACCCACTAAGGAAAACATTTCTTTAATAAATTACCAGAAGAGATTAGAAGCATTAATGATAAAAAAAAAATATTGAACTATATAAAAAAATATTTTAGGGAAATCGTTAAAAAAAACTGATTCCCTAGTTTCACTTTAAAATCTAACAAATTATCCTACTAAACTCTATCCTCTATAATATTTTTTTTCTTCCTTTAAATACAATAATGTTCATGGATTTTAATTTATATTTTTTTGTAATTTTTTTACTTTGTAACCTAGTTATATTATTTTTTCGCAAATGTACACTCCTCTTCCATCCACAAGCAAATGCTTTTAATGAAAGTGTAGTATAAATAAAACAGTATGACTTGTGAACATTGTATATTTATTGTAAAAAAAAAAACAAATAATAAACAAATACAAAAAAAAATTACAAAAAATCACACATTCTTACATTTTTTGGTAAAAAATCATCTCAATTTATGTAATAAAATATTGTATAAATTACACAACTTACAGAAAGTATGCAGTGATTACACGATTATGAATAGGACATAACAATTTGTGAAGTGTACAGTACAGGTTGTGTATATATGTACAAGTAACTCGAAAAATTATCGAGTTTCCGGTTTTTTGTGTATGTTTTTGGTCTGTATATTGATTATAATAATAAATGTATAATTTATAGAGTGGTTGGTTAGTGTATGTCCTTATATAAGGTGATATTGGTAGCCCCCTGACGTATCTAATTTTAAAACAGGACGCCCACCCTAATACACTTTACTATCTTTGTGGGTGATTACTAAGTTCAAACAAAGTCGAATTTAAAGTTAAAACCCCAAAGCAAGTTCAAACTCCAAAACATTTCTAAGCTATTCAAGTTAAGTTTAAAAATAATAATAATAATATAATAATAAATTCTTTATTCCAGGATGTGGGGAGGTTAGTGCAATCCTACACATCCCATAGATGAGATAAGTACAAATAATATTTACATAGAGTAACATAAATAAAATAAATTAAAAGAGATTAAAAAATTAAAAATGAAATTAAGTTAAAGCAGAGAAGCACGGGAATCCATCGGATCTAAGATTGTGGGAGCAAGTATCTTTCTCCAATGGTCTTCAATGCTCGATCCTGAAGTCAGACGGGATTCTATGATAATAGTGTTTCTGGAATGGTTTATCCTTTCCCTCAGTCCTGCAATCCTGGTTCTTAACAGAGCTGTAAATCCTGGAACTCGCCCTTCTGTTAACATCGAGGAGGCACTGCAGTGCCTGGGGAGTCCGAACATCAATCGGTAAGCGTTATTATATTGAACCCGAAGCCTTTCCATTGTTCTTTTCTTGAAATTAGCCCAGAGCTCGCATGTGTACAGGGTGGTGCAAAAGGCTAAGAAGAGCGTCCTTTTCACTCGTGGACTACAGAGCCGGAATCTTCTACTGAGCATGTTACATTTTATACTCAGTACACGCCTCTGCCTGTCAATATCTTCATCATCCGTTAACTTGTTGTTGATGACATGTCCTAGGTATTTTGTGGTTTCTACTGTTTTCAGAATCTCACCATTCAAAAAGACTGGGGGAATGTTTTTTGGGCCTTCCCCGTGTTTTATGACCAACAGTGCTGTTTTTTTCGCATTATAGATCATGTTGGTTTCGTGAGCAAATTCCTCACAGATTTTCAGGAGAATTCTTAATCCCCGTATTGAAGGTGCCATCAGAACCATATCATCTGCGTAGCTCATATTGTTAACACATAGACCTCCGATGTGGCAGCCCACTCCAGCGTTGTTTAACCTGTGGGTTAATTATATAAATTAATAAAGCACATCAAAACCAAGTTAAAATTCCAAAATAATTCCAAACTAAGCTAAGTTCAAATAAAGTTAAAACCCCTTCCATAGCCGCTGTGCCCACATGATGCACAGATGGGGCCTTAAAGATTCGGCGATGTGTGAATGTGGTGCGGTACAGACCACCGAACATGTGGTCAACGAAAGCCCGCTCGGATTGATGAGGTCCACATGGCGACGCCTGAGGCCCTAGAATGGCTCGCAGACCTAGATGTCCCCCTCTGACCCCCCACGATACGAAAGAAGAAGTTAAAACCCCTTCCATAGCCGCTGTGCCCACATGATGCACAGATGGGGCCTTAAAGATTCGGCGATGTGTGAATGTGGTGCGGTACAGACCACCGAACATGTGGTCAACGAATGCCCGCTCGGATTGATGAGGTCCACATGGCGACGCCTGAGGCCCTAGAATGGCTCGCAGACCTAGATGTCCCCCTCTGACCCCCCACCATACGAAAGAAGAAGTTAAAACCCCTTCCATAGCCGCTGTGCCCACATGATGCACAGATGGGGCCTTAAAGATTCGGCGATGTGTGAATGTGGTGCGGTACAGACCACCGAACATGTGGTCAACGAATGCCCGCTCGGATTGATGAGGTCCACATGGCGACGCCTGAGGCCCTAGAATGGCTCGCAGACCTAGATGTCCCCCTCTGACCCCCCACGATACGAAAGAAGAAGTTAAAACCCCTTCCATAGCCGCTGTGCCCACATGATGCACAGATGGGGCCTTAAAGATTCGGCGATGTGTGAATGTGGTGCGGTACAGACCACCGAACATGTGGTCAACGAATGCCCGCTCGGATTGATGAGGTCCACATGGCGACGCCTGAGGCCCTAGAATGGCTCGCAGACCTAGATGTCCCCCTCTGACCCCCCACCATACGAAAGAAGAAGTTAAAACCCCTTCCATAGCCGCTGTGCCCACATGATGCACAGATGGGGCCTTAAAGATTCGGCGATGTGTGAATGTGGTGCGGTACAGACCACCGAACATGTGGTCAACGAATGCCCGCTCGGATTGATGAGGTCCACATGGCGACGCCTGAGGCCCTAGAATGGCTCGCAGACCTAGATGTCCCCCTCTGACCCCCCACCATACGAAAGAAGAAGTTAAAACCCCAAACAAGTGCAAGCTATTCAAGCTAAATTCAAAGTACAAACCACATCAAACTGGGTTACAACTTTTGTTAACTAGTTCCAAAGCAAGTTCTAACTAAGCCCGGGTTGTTTCGGAGAATTTGAATAATTCATTAAATTTCAACGTTCATTTTCTAGTTCTGTGAAAGATTTTTTCAAGTTCTGTTTTTATTTCAGTTTTGTCAAGCAACTAGCCTATAGTGATATAATAACCGAACTTGAATAGGACTTTTACAGAACCCGAAAATGAACGTTGAAATTTGATGAATTGTTCAAATTCTCCGAAACAACCAATCCTAAGTTCAAGTAAGCTATGTAAGCTGAACTACAAAACGCCAAACCACACCAATTTCTACCGATTTATAACATATTTCCTTTGAACGCTTTATATTTTAAGCTCTTATATATTAGAATAATACACAAATAACTTTGTTTACATCACTTTAATATATATAACCTATAATCAGAAGAAATTTTCTTTGAAAAATTAAAAAAAAAATCTTAAATGTTATTTTGTAAGATAATCTCTGTACATTTGCAGAGTTGAAAGGGTAATTTTATGAAATAATTCACAGTGTTTCTTTAAAATCTATACATTATATGTCGTTCTAAGTCATGTTTTATTACATATTTTCTCTTATGCCTATATTTATTATAATCGTTTTTATTATATATTAGCCCTTTCCCGATAACATTCGTATTTGCATTATTGAACGCTAACTACGCGGCTTTAAAGCCAGTTAAAACTACAAAAAGTCCAAACCAAGTTCATTTTTTATTCATATGTTAGCCTGGTCTCATGCGGAGGTTTTATTCATATGTTAGCCTGGTCTCATGCGGAGGTTTTATTCATATGTTAGTCTGGTCTCATGCGGAGGTTTTATTCATATGTTAGCCTGGTCTCATGCGGAGGTTTTATTCATATTTTAGCCTGGTCTCATGCGGAGGTTTTATTCATATGTTAGCCTGGTCTCATGCGGAGGTTTTATTCATATTTTAGCCTGGTCTCAAGCGGAGGTTTCTTCGTCGTTGTCATCTTCGTCGTCACCTTCGTCGTACTCTCCATCGGACTCTCCGTCGTGGTCTTCCTTTTTTTACACTTGATGAAGAACTTTTGTAGTTGCTCGAACACGTTTGTTGATGAAGACCTGAAAAAATAATGCATTCATTAATAAATTTTAAGCTGAAATTCCTGATACTGGGTTACCTCATCTATTACCGAGCTTTGGATCACCGATAACTACACAGGAGCTAGGCACCATTAACTTTACTTTCCCCAAGGCAGGATCAACCTACCAATGATCGTGCCTCTGGAAAGAATGACTACAATATTAAACCGCCTTTCTTCTGACAATTTTCAGTCAAACAAAAGTGAATTCAAGATAAGTATTTTTTAACACGAGGCTGCACCGCTACTGATATAATTCATGTATGTTATTAGTTGTAAATGTTGTGAAACGTTACTAGAATATATTTCTATTCTGTGTAAATATTTCATTGAATGAAAGAAATAATTTATATAGAATGAATAAAAATAAAAGCAAAATAGAATGAAGTCGATTCGAGCGCATTCTTGCATGTAATTATTGCAGAGTTTTTGTTATTTGAGTAGGAAGTTAGTTTACCTGTCATTGAAGCTCTCCGCCGCGGCCCTCAGGAAAGTTACTTGCGTTTGTGTGGTGTTCACCGGTGTGTCAAGAGTTCTCTCTGGCTCCAATGCCAGAGCCTCGAACTCTGCTCCATCCTCTTCAACTGTCAAATCAAATGGTACTTTTTATACGAATGCTGTACAAGAGTCCTAAGTGCGAGTCCTATGTGGGACTTTGAAGGTACACCCACCCTGTCCCACCCCGGTATAGGTGACTTATGGTCACCCCTTCGGAGCTCTCGCATGAATCTAATTTTTTTGAATAAAAGGCTCTACAATTTATATAAATGAAGCTAGGCCTTCAAAGTCCCCGCATACGGTGTTATGAAGCGGTATGCAAGCGCTTACAAGTACTAAACTAAGGACAACACAGAAAAATAAACAACAAAAAAATCAAGATTAAGTGTCAGGCAGATAGTTGGTGGAGGGGACCCACACTCCAGTACCTGTAAACACATAAAAGTAAAATAAACAATAGAGTGAAGGGGGAGTTTCGCCGAACCACGACTGGCAGTCCTGTTGAGAAATTGGTGGTGGTTGGGGCGACTGGTGCAGGTCAGGACTTCCATACCCCTTAGCCGACCACCCGGTGGTGCCCTGAAGATAAGTATTGGAAAAAGAGGGATAAAACCCTAAAGAACCTAGGGGAAAGAAGCGTCAGGAGGTCGGAGGCAGGGTGGAGGTTACCCCAGCCCGCACAGTCACCCCTCTGACCACCAACGCTCATCAGGGGTGGCGCAGGTGATTGGCGGAGTCCCCCGGTAAGAAAGAATAATAAGAAGCTCCAGTCGTGCATGCGGGGACGAGGCCCGTTATCCAACCCCTAATGGGGAAAATAAACAAAACAAAACAGACAACGGAGTTCAGTTCTCGCCTGTAAACTCGTTGCTGTTACTAAAAAAAAAAAAAAAAGAAAACCGGAAAAAATACATGTAAAAAGAAGAGAAAATAAGAGGAAAAATGAAAAACAATAATCAATCCAAAAAGTGCCACATAAGGGCAACGGTAAATAAGTAAAAACAAAAGTAAAGGTGTAAAAATAAGATCTGCATGGTCTGTAAAGAGGACAGTAAGTATTGAATAAGATAACAAAGTAAAGTAAGAGAGATAATTAGTAAACACAGATATATAAGAGTGCTTACAGTGTCTGTAAAAAGAAAAACAGTGTGTTAACCTTAGACAGGGAAAAAGAAACATATGAAAAGAAAACAGAAAATAAGAATTAAAAAGTACAAGACAAGTTAATTAAAAAAAAAACAAAATATAAACGAATGGAAATCATCTGCAACAGCTGGTACAGTAAAAAAAAAGAAATAAGATAAGAATAATAAAATAAGAAAAACAGAATAGCATATACAATAATGAAAGAGTTGTAAAATAATAAGTCATGGAGCAGGAGCAATACACCGGGGGTTCCCAATTATTACACTAGTCAACGACTCTAAGCACAGGCCATCTCTCAACCCAGATCCTAGTAAACTTCCTCAAACATTCGAAATTCACACTGTTAGAAACAAGATCGGTGTTCCACACCGGTCTAATGGGGACATTCAGACCGTCTATCATTTCGTCTCTGGCATCCTTCAAAATCTCACAGTGCCACAGAATGTGCTCGGCCGACTGGTAATTATTGCCACAAGCGCAATTGGGGTGGGTGGACAGGGCAAGGCTGTGAAGCCTTCCCCTGAATTCCCCATGTCCTGAAAAGAGCTGCGTAACGTGATGGTCCAGTTTGAGGAAGGCCCCTTCCATTCTGAGTTTAACTGAAGGGAAGAAGGAGAAGGTCCATCTTCCCTTGCTCGATCTTTCCCAACGGACCTGCCACTCTTTGAGCGACAGGTCCCTCATCGTTCGGAGCAGTCCTGGGAGAGTTCCTGGTCCACCCGGTGTCAGGACGACACCAAGGTGGTTGGCCGGGGATCCACGGATTAATCGCTGCTTCGTTAACACCTCCCTAATTTCTAGATCGATTGGTAATATACCAGCCAAAATTGGCAAAGTGTCCGAAGCAACGGTTCGATATGCCCCAGATAGTGCCAGCAGGGGAGTGCGCTGACCCCTAGTGAGAGCAAGAAGTATTAAACAGTTATACAGGCGATGCTCCCAAACAGAGGCGGCATATGCGACTTGCGCAACATATACCCCCTTGTAGAGAGCGTGCAAAGCCGGTCTGCGAAGTCCCCACTCTGCCGTGGAGATTCTTCGAAGCTTCAGAAACAGCGACTGAGCCCTGCAGGATACATCTTTGACATGAGCCAGAAAGGAGGACGATCGATCTAGAGTGACACCTAAATATTTAACGTTATCCACAAATTTGATATTAGTGTCTCCCATACGGATGGTAGGGTTTCTTGTCTTATTGAAAGAACCCTTCATCAGGAGGCCCATAGTCTTCTGGGGAGCGAAGGTCATTTTATTCCTCTCCCCCCATTTAAGGAGGGTGTCCAAACCTTCACCAGCCTTACATTCGACTTCTCTTCTACTGTCCCCAGAGACAAGATACATTTTATCATCCGCATAGTCGATCATGATACATCCTTCAGGTAAGGGTAACCTAGAGGAGTCATCGAAGGTTATATTCCAAAATTTAGGAGCTAGGACGGAGCCTTGAGGACACCCCATATCGGTCTCGCGTTCAATAACAGTGTCACCATGAGAAATAATGACAGTTCGGCCCGATAAATAGTTGTCTACTGATTTAAATAGGGTTTTTGGGCAGTTCCTATTTTTAACCTTGATACGTATCATGTCCCACCATGCGTAAAATAGTCCTATGTGGGACTAGGGGTATGTGGCGCACTGGGAGTACCTATCTACCATTCCGGAACGTGTTGCAAATATTACATGAGTTGAATACCTTCTACCAGAGCCACGCCTCATTGCCATACATCAGGGTTAGTATCAGCACTCCGCTGTGGACTGCTGGCGTCGTTTCTTTGGACCACTTTCAATCAGTCGAGTGTTCAATCCTCATACAATCTGTCCATCACTTGAGAACTATGTACTTTCCAAATTATACGTAACTTTCTTCAAGTATTTATCGCTCGCACTATTATACATTGCTCGGCGTTTTCGTCGCACTATTATACATCTAACATTTAGTAGTACGTTTGTCAGAGTGAATCAAAATGTACCCCCCTATAATATAAAGATCAATTTGCTAGATCTGTTAGGGCTAATATGACCGTATATCCGTGCTCATCGCCGAATATTTTTGTACTCCTTCTTTACTTACATTCTTTCCGATTTTATTTTTGAAAGAATAATGACGATGCGTTGGAGTGATCAAATATCACCCATGTCCGGAACTAGGTAACCTTGGCTCTTCCTTCAGCGTATGACTGCGAGAAGTGGACAAGCCTTGTTCTAGGACTATTGGAGTGAAGGACGTCACTATCCTCAGCAATGAGGTAATGATTAAAGAATAAAAACAGAATGATAATGCGAGTTACATTTAGAGTTCGTACCAGAGTTTAGATCGTTAGTGGTATTGGTTGGTGCAGGACTGGTGGGCGGTGGTTGAGGGACGGATACGCAGACCAGGAGGGTCTTGAGGCCGCAGAGGCCAATGAGGGAGCCGCCAGAGCCAGATAGCCAGAAGAAGAAGGGCACGCATACTCCGGTGGTGACCTTATCCCAGCCTTTACACGGGACCACAGGATCGTCATTGCTGAGCACTGCAATGGAACCAAATGTTCATATTTTAGTGCAGTCCTCCATGGTGACCTTTAGATGTTTATTACGGCCTTCGTGGTCAAGGTACCAGTCTATTCAAATCAGATAAGGGTGATATCGATAATGCCGGTAACTTGTAATCGTTCCTCAGCACAAATGCAGACCGCCAACGAACAAACAGTGGTTCTTAATTTATTTGACATGAAACGGTTGTTTGCATTTTGCAGTCGTCCTCGGGAACGATGATTAGTTATCGACCGTGCATTACCCTGATAATCAACATATGGAATGTATTGCACTGCGCTACCCCTGAATAACTTCTAGAATAAATTATTTTTTCTATTTCTATAAAGGTTAAAGCCATTTCTTTTTTTTGTTTATTTCAAGAAAATAAAATTATACAGATAGATAATGTAAACTAAGTACCTATATAAAAATAATACATGCTTACATCTTGAAATTATTATTTATTTATTATTTATTAACGCCCTATCGGGCTTTTACACAGTAAGTTGATAGTATATGTATGTAAGTGTAACATTTACATGGATAAAATAGCTAAATATAATTTACTCATAAGGTAATTAGAAAATAACATGGTAAAGTAAATCAAAGTATGAAGGCAAGACCTTTTTTAAAGCTAATAAATATTACAAGTTAATAACTAGCAAATAGGTCTAAAATTAGTTGCCTTTTGAAACTCTCAAAGTTATATCGATAAGTTTACAATATTTGTTTGCAAGGTGATGAATTCTTGGAATTGGTGAATACATAGAGTAGTTAGTATTGAGGTTATTGTTACATTTAAAAGTGTCTATGCTTCGAGTTTGTCTGGCAGGTACATTCATATAAATTAATTCCAATAATTCAGGGCTGTCAATGAGAGATTTGATAATTTTGAATAAAAATAATATATCAGTTAGAACTCTTCTATCCGATAGTTTGAGAAGTCTGGTTTCGGTACGTAAGTTATTATAATTTATAAATTCGATGGGAATATTCATTTTAAAATTGATGTACCGAAGAAATTTATTTTGTACCTTTTCTAAGGCTTGAGAATGGACTGTGACCATGTAGAACGGTGACCATACTGTTGAATTATATTCTAATTTACTTCGTACTAATGAGCAATATAAATGTTTTAAAGTTAACACATTTTTAAACTTTGCCCCCATTCTCCAAATAAAACCGAGCATTCTCATTGCATCGCTAGTAGTTTCATCGATGTGTAAGTTAAACTGTAGACTTTCGTGGAATAAGATACCGAGATCTAGAATCTGTGAAACTCGAAGAAGATTAGCGCCATTAAGGTTAAACGCAACGCTCGTTGTATTCTACGTGTTCATAGATTTTTATTTTTTATTTTATTTTATTTGGAAAACCAACAGTTATAATAATTACAAAGTATGGTGTATTAAGTGTTAATTATTTAACCAATAATAGGTTTTCACTTAAGTATTTTAATTATTTAGTGAATATATAATATTTATGTAATAAAAAAAGTTACATTAGCCTATTGGGATGGGATGGGGAAGGGAGGGGTATGGGATGGATCTAGTCTGTGTAATGTGTAGCATGTACGTAATAAAAAATAAAAATGATAATATAATTATTTATTGATTTTAGGTTTGAAATTGTGGGGTGCTGAGTTAAATAAGTCTAATTCACAGTATGAAGTATTAAAATTGTATGAAGCACGGTGAATAAAAGCATTTTGTTTTGAGTTCGTGTTACATTGAGGGATGTTTAATTAATTCATTGTATTAAAACACGCTTTTTGCAAGGTATTGCTTTACAATATTAAGACAAATTATTTGTTTGCGCCCGCATATACGCAATATGAATATGAATAAATAGTTTTGTCCATATAAAAACTCAATTCTATCGAGAAAGGCATACAAATACAATATTGTATTGAATCATCGGTACAATATTGTATTTGTGTGCCTTTCTCGAAAGAATTAAGCCTTTAAACGAACAAAACTATTGATTCATATTCATATTGCGTATATACGGGCGCAAACAAATGATTTGTCTTAATTTTGTAAAGCAATACCTTGCAAAAAGCGTGTTTTAATAGAATGAATTAATTAACGCCATCTATGAACACGTAGAATACAACGAGCGTTGCGTTTAACCTTAATGAAATAAGAAAAATAAAGAGGATTTTTATCTTTGTAAAAACTAATAATCTGGCATTTACTAATATTTAGTTGCAAATCATTTTCTGAACACCAAGCAAATAGTTTATTCAGATTTGACTGCAAAATAGCGCGATCATTATCATCTTTAATTATTCTGTAGATCTTCAAATCATCGGCAAATAACAGAACTATGACTTTGCTAAAAATATTTATTATGTCATTGATGAACAAACAAAATAATATTGGGCCCAGATGAGATCCCTGCGGTACTCCACTTGATGCCGCAAATTTGTAAGAGGTGAATGAATCAACCTTTACCGCTAAGTACCTTCCCAAGAGATAACTCTTAAACCATTCAAACATGCTCCCTCTCACTCCCAACAATTTTAATTTACGTATAAAGATTCTGTGGTTTACTTTATCAAATGCTTTACTGAAGTCAGTATATATGGAGTCAGTTTGATATGATGTGATTAAGCCATTAACAATATCATTAGTGTATAATATTAAATTGGAAAACGTTGATCTTCCTTTAATAAATCCATGTTGAATTGGTGAGATTACTCGTTTAAATTGAGATATCAACTTGTCTAGTACTAGGCTTTCGAAAAGTTTGGGTAAAGAAGACATTATGCATATTGGCCTATAATTTGTTACTTCGCTCTTATTTCCTTTTTTGAAAATAGGCGTCAAATGACTAAATTTCCAAAGGTCAGGAAACACACCTGATGAGAGTGACTTCATAAATAAAGATAAACAAAATAAAGAAGAAAAAACAACATAATGAAACTGAGAAAATAACTTACGCACAGCAGAGGGTAGAGGGTTCGTAACTAACAATTTTATTAAAAAAAATCCAATGTAAATTTATTTCAGCAATATAATTAATGTATTTGGAAAATAAAATATCAGTGTCTGAAAAAATATTATTGTATTTTGTGCACGTCCTTCTTAAAAATGAATGTTGTGTGTAGTTAGCGTTTAAGTGTGGGATGTGGAATATTTAGTTTGTTTGTGTGCTTAGTTATGGACAACCACGTCAACAGCGTCAACAGCGTCAACAGCGTCAACAACGTCAACAAAGACGGATATATCTCTTCCATCTTGTAACATTGGTAGTTAATGGAATGCTAATGAGTGAATGTTGAATATAATATTCGAACGGAACTTGAAAATGAACTTTGAAAATTGATGAATTCTTCAAATTCTATGAAACAACTGGCCCTAAGTGTTTCAGAACCGTTTTACTCCTCCTAACCTTTCAATATTAACTTTATATTGGGGATTTCTTATTACTGATCCAAATTCCAATATTAAGCGAACAAAAGAAATATAGTATTTTTATTACGTGTGGTAATCTAATTTGGTTTCAATTCTGAATGGTTGTCTTTTTGCAGGGCGATAACCCCCAATGAAGTGATGGTAAGTTAGTTACTTATAAATAAACAATAGATTCTTACTTTTAATAATCACGGCATCTTCCTTTGCAAAAGCAGAACTAACGCACACCAAAAGAAAAACTGAATAAAAAAACATTGAATCCTATGAAATGTAATTCCACCGATGGTTCTCTCGCAAGAATGGATGGCAGAAAATGGAAAATGCGGTTTATAAATCATTATTGCTTTATCTGCACCATTATTATAAGTAAAAATATAAACATTATGCATGTAAAAGTGTCTAATTAACCTAAAAAGCGGATAATAAAATTTACTAATAATAATGAGTTAACAAGAAACAATTAAATAAATTCTAGGTAGGTACATTGCTTTTGTCGTAAATTTTGCACTAATTGTCTAATCTAATATTGGATTTTAATTACAGTTAGTCAACGGAAGTACTTATATACTTGAAATAATAATATTATCTATTGCTTTCTGATATTTTTAAACTACTCTAACCTATACGAGATTTTCAAAAGGCATTTCAAGTGAACCATTATATTTTGCTACAGATGCTTGAAGGGATAGGTAAACCATAACACAGCTGGTACGTATTAATGGGTATGAGTCATTACCCACAGTTGTTTCTTCAGGCGTACCCCAGGGGTCCAATTTTGAACCTTTATTATTCATTATTGGTTAATTAATAAGCTTAATGTGTAGTCTAAATAATGTGTTTTTAAATGTTATACTATAACTTACACTCGAAATAGGTGTAGAAAGAATATTGCGTATTCCATTAATAATTAAAATTTGAAAGTAGTTACTACCATAAGAGTTCTTGTTTTACAAATATGTAGATGTTTTAAGGCTTTACCTTATTACCAACAATAGATTAGACAATATAATAACAGATTGCGTTCACCACCGGTACGTCAATCAATACATCCTCCAACCTTTTGATATAAAAACCATTAAAAAAGTAACCGACTTCAATAGAAGTATTAAGAAATGGATTATGAACCCGGGGAGGAAGAATATAGATATATTGTTGCATCCTAAAGATCAACGCTATGTTATGTTTTCATCTATTATGTTGTGTTTGGCTTTATTTTGTTTTTGTTACATTTTGCTTTATAATTTTCCTCTCGTTATAAATCCTTCCTTTAAAAACTTAACATGCTTACAAAAAACTTGGCCAAATTTACAATTCACAAAAATAACCATGTACAATGTGACCTTAGAACGGAGTACAGTAATGTCACATAATTTTTAACAGTTACGTACTACGTATAATGTACAATGCGTTCGACCAAAGAAAGTTTATTTTCGAATGTTTCTGGCTTTTTAGTTCAAGGGCTTCATTTCAAATTATGGAAAGAGGAAAGGTGAATTAGGCAAATTTCGTAATTATTTGGAAGAATGGAGAGAAGCTCAGATATAGAACAAATGAGATGTTGAACAGATGAGAGGCATTTGTTTAGAGAGAGACAGCCAAAAACATGTGATCTAAAGTTCCCACTTCTAGTACACAGAATGTACAATCTGGGGGATCGAACTGAATGTGATGCTGCGTTAAAATTTTGGTACATATGTTATTTATTTATAGACCATATCTGTTGAGATTAACAAATATCTAGCTATTCATAGCTGGTCACCTGACACAGCTAAAACCATTTCAAGCAGCCTTTCGATTCTGAAGGGTGGTCTTTCACTTGGGCGGATTATTTTACAGAATTTGAACAGTTCATCAAATTTAAAAGAAGTTGATATTTATTCAATTTCTGTAAGAGTCCTATAGAAGTTCTGTTACTATCCAAGAATTGTGCAATAACCAGCCAATGATGAAAAAATAACATAACTTGAATAGAACATTCACAGAACTTTAATTTCGACTTCGAAATATGATGAATTGTTTTAATTCTCTGAAACCATCCTAGGGCCCAGTTGTATCGCAGAAATTCAAATTTAACATTGTCATCAAATGGCCACCAAGCGCCATTTTTGTTTTTTTTTTGACATTCGAAAGGTCTTAATATGTTATAGCATGTCATGCAAAAAGTGAATCTTTATAAAATAATTAACTTAGCGCCATAGATATGAACGTGTAGATAATAATATATCTTAAGTTTACCTTTAACGGGGACCTTTTCAATGATAAAATACAAAATGGCACTAAATTCCCATTTGAATTTCTATGAAACAACCCGTCCTAAGAATACATAGGTACCTCTGTTGACTAGAGAAAAGATATTTCTAGAATTAGTTCAGTCCATTCAGAAACCTTGCCATATTTTTTTATGTTATTTTTATCTGTATTCATTTTATTTTTAATAACAATATCACATGTAACCTACTTATTTCTAAAAACCGAATGGCCAATACATTAAAGTTTAATGAGCAATATAATGTGCGTGCGAATATTTTATTTTGATGTCTATTTTACCTACCTACCACATTTCTACAACCTGAATAACAACTAATCTCTTTATCTGTCTATTGACACAATTTTCTGTATATAATCGATAGCCGCCATGTTAAAATGGCTCAGCCTAATAGCGTCGTAGCATTTTTTAAATTTTGATTGTGAATATAAAATTATACAATTGATAAAAAACCGTTTATGTAAAAACTTTAATAATAATATTATTATTATTATACCTAGCTCTCTCATTAAAAATTTAGGCGTATTAGATCCATCAAAAAATGCAAAAATCAGTCATTTTAAATACATGTAGGATTACGAAAGATTTTTTAAATATTTATGTTGATTTTAAATGAAATAATAATATTCAATATGATCAGTAGGATTTATAGGCCCTGTTAGGAGCTCTACCGAGCCGAACCCTCTGATATTAAAATATCTGGTTCGGTTCATCCTAGACTTGAAGAAAAGTCAATAGATGTCGCACATTAAAAATTTAAAAAAAAAAAAGTTAGGTTTATCTAAAACACGCTGTCTAGATTGCATTTAGTTCAGGTTGAATCTTGCGATCATACATAAAGATAGTTGCCAATAAAAAAAATGTGCGGTGAAAAAATGAAGACAATGTTTATAGTTCTTATTCGAAGTATGATAAGTTAAATGTGACCGAAGGGGATAGGGTCCCATTAGCTCAGTGGTAGAGCGGTGCCCCGGCAAGACAAGGGTCCTGGGTTCGAGTCCTAGATGTGACCATATCCTTTTCTGATTTTTCTGTTTCAGATTTTCGTTTAGAAATCGCTTATATTGTCTTCAATAATTAAATATTACAATTTGAGGTTTTACTCAATAAAGTTATTCCAAAAAATATAGATATATACACCCAAAGAGGGTTGTTTATCTGTTGTATAAACTTATTATTTATACAACAGATATTTTAACAGGTATTTTAATGTGCTATATATTTCTCGTTTTTGAAGATTTCGTAAAAATAGATATCTTCACTGGGATCTCCCGTGCTGAGGATTTCATTCGCATATTATTAAAAGTTAGAAGTATTGATAATACAAAGTAATTATAAATTTATTATATGGGTTTTTTTCCAGAAATAATTATAAATATATCACATGGTGATCAGTTGAGTGGTTACAATTTCAGTCTGTATCTATTTCTGATCTCCCTATGTTTTGTGTCCAGCTTTTTATTTGTAAGTTTTGAATGAGAGTGGGATTAACGCAACTATAGAAGAAAACCTTTGAGTTTTGTATGGGAGCGGACGGTTGGTTTAATCCTAAAACCGTAAAACGTTTAAATTAATGACAACTTCTTTTAATAGGACATCTATTTGGCAATCTCCGCGGTCGAGGGCACGAGGGCAATTTCAATAATTCATCGAATTTCAAAGTTAATATTCAAGTTTTGTGAAAGTTCTATTCAAGTTCTGTTGTAGTTTCGAGTCGAGATCAACTAATGGAAACTGAATATCAATCCACAAAATAACGGAAACCAATTTCCACGCCGGGCTATTTTAGTTCCGCAAACTGCATAACACATTAGGTATGTAACTTGTAGAACGACAGGCGTTTTGTACAGCAAAACAGAATACTACATAAGGCGAAGCTTAATGGCAAATCACTATTTTGATTAATCTTTGTAACGAATTGGTGTACATTATGAAAACCAAAAAATATGCTTTAGTTAAATTGAAGGTTTTCCTATCGCTTTTCGCTTGAGTAGAATATAAATAAATAAACAAATTACTCAATAAAAGGTATAAATGTAACAAACTAAAAAAATATTTTTTCAATAGAAATGTATGAACTCATAAAGGAAACAACTTTAAAACACAGTATTATAGCTATGATTATCTGTGACAGTTTCACTTGATTAACCTTTTTGCTTTCTTATAAAATTATTTTCAAAATAAATAAAAAACAGTTTTATGCTTGAAATCGAAGTTTCTAGACTCCGTTTGTCAAGCGATTTTAATGCCTATTACCTATAATATAAGGTATATCAAGAATATACACATGTTTGGCTTCTAGCTTCCTTTTAATGTTGATCACTTTCGTAGCAGAATGGTGCAATGGTAAAGCAGGTATCAGACGGTTCACTCGAGTGAACGTTCATTCTTATTTTATTCTACGTTCACACAGCACGTACATAATGATATAGAAATGAACATTCATCCGTCCTTTCCCAGTATGATGCCGTCGAACAATACTTGATATACGCCTTGGTATACGTGAATATATACCTACATAATAAAACTGAAAATTGTACTGAGAGAAATGAACGAGCGTTCTTTCCGTGTTCAGACTATCATTTTTCTTTGATTTTGAGCGCGAGTGAAAGATGCCGAATGCCGAAATCCATTATCTCCATAAATAGTTAAGTAATAACATAGATCATTGTAGAAATGTATTATAAGTTTGTACAGCGCCCGTCGGGTGATTTTGCACAAAAAGTCATCCAACATTATTATTATTATTATTATTATCGACGGATCGGTTTAGCAATGAATTCATCTGTCACTTCTTTAATTTTGTATTCAGACGTTTCACTTCAAGTTAACCGTCTGACTCCTGCTTAAGTAACCCAGATATAACGGGTTTCAAACCCAGCGGGATTTTTATTTTCAGTTATTGAAAATAAAAATAATTTATAGCCTCCGTGGACGAAAAAAAAATTATTTGATTAATTTTGTGTTATTTCTTTAAAATTACTATTTAAAATAATAAAGTTTTTTCACGTCCAAGCATTTTCCAGAGTGGAATATATACCCTCTATGTAAGACAACCATCCAGAATTGAAACGTTGCTTTAAATGGCTTTGGCCGTGTTTTGTGACCAGATCTGAATAGACAGGTACTTCTCCACCTTCATCTCTCCCATATCCTCTCCCCCCCCCCACTACCTTCAGCCTCACAAAATATCCCAATTAGTGATGCTATAGTCTCACTAGCTCCAGATGGTTGGGAACAGTTGGGACTCTTGTGCGGTATTCACATAAAAAGGCATAGAATTATCAAAATGAATGGCAGCTTAAGTGTATTCACAAAACCATTTTTATGTTTTATTTCTATTACTCGTACATAAATCTCAAGGTTTCTAGTTAGTGTGATAATAACTGTACACTTACTATATTTTATGCTTCATTTATTATACATTTTTTTTATCTTTGTTATACTTTTATATCCACTTTAATTTATAATCGTTTTGTAAAATCCTAAAAGGGAAATAAATAAACAAATAGAAACGTTCTTTATTCTATCTATGACTGTATGAGACAATCTCATTATTCTAGCCGACCTCACTATGTATCTGTCTCTGTCTCGCGCATGCGCATTGCAGCAATAAAAGCGCGCGAAATCGGTCGCAGCAACTGTCAGTTAGTCAGACGAAACGGAACACAAATAATAATCCCAAAACGCTCAACTTCCTCGGTTTTCATGCGCTCCTGGTATCCTCTTCTCTGCTTAGATACCTTTTCGCATTCTCGATTGCTTTGCATTATGGCCCGATTGATAATAAAAGCTCATTACACACACGGCCGTAGGTATTTATATTATAGCTCACAAGTATGCCACATTTCGCGATATCGCAATCCACACAATCGATCGGGTAATAGGTACAGTAATATAAATATATTTACTTGTAGGCCGAGCGACATCATCCGTTGTATGAAATGTATGTGTATGTATTATATTCTGCCCCTCCCCAGTCTAGCGCGTGTTCAGTTCTGTTCAGTCGTCCGGCCATTACATCGCATCCTACGCTGACGCCATTATTATATCATCATGAAGTATTTAATCGAAAGTGTACACAAATATCCGTGTTTGTGGAAAGCCGATTTAGCAGACTATAAAAATATCGAATTGAAGAAAGAAGCATGGCTGAAAGTGATTCAAGATTGTGATTTGCCAGACGGTATGTATGTATGCTTTGACAGTTAGTGCGATTAGAACCCAATGTCAAGCTAGCCTACGCTGAACTCTAGTTGTCTCTGGTCGATTGTCGTTGTACCCAATACCTAAGCTATACTAAAGCTACGTTCCGCAATATTATAGGTGTACGATACTTGCTACACAAGCGACGTGAAGATAATATAATACATTTCGTTTTACCGGGCGGAATTTATCGCCTAAATCAACTTGGCCGCGTGTATCCACGGCACACGGCAGTGATGCCATATCCCAAAAATGAAAAGTCCATGTTTTACCATTTTGAAGGATTAAAAAAATAAGCGTTTTATTGAACATTTAAATTAGAAAACTGTGGTTCCTAAGTAAATTATCTATAACATTTTATCAAAAAAACAATAATTTTATAATTTTCCTTCGAATAATAGAAAAAAAAAGTTTTTTTAAAAAAAAAAACACCATAAATAATAAAATCATTAAAAAATCAAATAAAATTATTTGATTTTTATTGTTATAATTTTTTTTCTGTAGATCTCCATTTTAAATTAAATATTCAATATGATCAGTAGGATTTATAGGCCCCGTTAGGAGTTCTACTGAGCCGAACCCTCTGATATGAAAATATCTGGAGTCGGTGAATTATTTTCCCATTTGATCTCTGGTGAGTTGACGTGTTGTTCTTGTATTGTTTTGTATTTATTTTGCTTATATAATGCACTTGCATAATATGGATTGACTAAATGATCATTTTTGTGTAAAAGTTTTAGGAAGGGTTTAGTTTTTCCTATGGGGAAGATTTAACCCGGACATAAAGTCGGAAAAAATACTTCAATACAAATAAAAATTAAATTTCAGATCTATGAGAAGAAATTCTACCACAATTCCAAATTAATAATTGTTTTGTTCTTCATTTTACAGTAGTTACCTTAGGACGGGTTGTTTCGGAGAATTTGAACAATTCATCAAATTTCAACGTTCATTTTCGGGTTCTGTGAAAGTCCTATTCAAGTTCTGTTATTATATCATCGTAGGCTAGTTGCTTGAAAAAACTGAAATAAAAACAGAACTTGAAAAAATCTTTCACAGAACTTGAAAATGAACGTTGAAATTTGATGAATTGTTCAAATTCTCCGAAACAACCCGTCCTTAGTGCACCTAATTAAAGATAATTCATTTATTATTTTACGGTATTCATAGGAAAAATATAAATGATTTCTGAACATCTTCAAATCATGATTAATGATCTACAAAGAAATGTAGGCCCTGCATACAGTACAATGTGCACTGTGCAGTATGTACTGGTGCATCTATCGTATGTTGACAAAGATAATAATTAGATAAAGAGACATTGTGAATCGCACTGAAGTTCAAGAACTACATTCCTGAATTAGGAATTTCTCGGAAAAACCACGGAGGTAGAAATGCCCCAAAAATATGAAAACATGGTAAAAACCGTGCATCTGGCAACACTGATCCACGGATGGCGGGGGGAAGGGGGGGGGACTCTTCTCGCTCTCTTCTCTCCCCAAGCTACCGTGGGTACACGGCTAACGGTAGCGACGGCAATACACGCGGTGGTCGAGGCGATATATCGCCGTACATATTATATGCAGTGGCGGCCGGTGGTCAAAATATGTGGGGGTTCACCGGATTACAACATTAAGTCATAAAATAAATTAAATAAATGTACATACCTATTTATAAAGAAGTTCTATTCTCTGCTCCTTTTGTTTAGCGAAGACCTCTATCAATGCAACACTGATAGTGCGTTCAGTCTGTCCTGGCTCAACGTGTTTAAAAAAGATTTTATTCTTTTTAACGTTGAGAAACATCTTTAGCTTTCAACTGAGGTCATTCCAAAGTCATGAATGGTGCACAAAAGTTTTAGTAATTTCACAGTCTCGGGAAAGTCTTCTAATAAACAAGTACTATAAAAAATTTGTAAAATTGATAAAGCGCCGTTAGCTTTTGAAAAATCGTCGCGGGCGTAAATTGCACAGAGTTCACTTTTACTTAACTTTATTTAGGAAGTCATACGTTTTAAGCGTCACATTGAAATCATGTTCTGGGAAATTTGACCTGTATCGATATTTATTAAATAGCTCATTATGGTGTTTAACTTAGGCACGGTAGCCTGAATCCAATTGCATTCTGATGTCAACTTTTCCTAAAACCTTTAAGCTCAAGACTTTTTGTAAATGTAAATGACAAGAATTATATTTTTTGATTTTTTCAGAAAGGTGAGTTACATCAGTAACACCGCTGATTGTCCAAACTGAATCAACATCGTAAATTCAACACGTAAAACAAAATAAACTATTCAATTGATCACATGCACACAGCTACGAACCTTTGTTATACATTGTTTTGTTAAATGATCGAGTAAACTTTTTCGATCCAGATTTTCACTCTTGTTTTATTATCAGTTCAGGTTTTAGGTGGACCGGCATTTTTTATTATCACTTTGTTTTCAAAACTCGACCTATTGTTCACATTCAAACTCATTCTTAATTTATACTTTGAACAAACACAAAAGTAATCGTAAATTAGTATAACCTGCAATTGATATACCTTATTAATAATTGATATACAAGATCGATATAACCTGCAATTAAACTTAAAAACTTTCGCAGAGTAAAGACATTTTTTAATTCAACAGACCGTGCCCGGCAACGGCGAGTACCTACTGACTAAACTGATAATAAGTAATCTGACCATCACTCATCTCTTTGACAAATTTTATCTTAAATGCTTGTATCGAAGAAGCGAAACATTCGCTGAAAATAGCAGACGGTAAATTGAAACCACGATATCGACAATAACATTAAACATACGCGTTTTAGTTTAACTTTCTACTGAATAAACCGTTCCTTCTGATGTGGTGGTAAAACCCCGAACGCCGTCCATGATATGGTATTATTTGCAAAGAATAGTATGAACTGGTATGTACCCACGCTTTCGACTGTTCCACAGAATATGCGACAAAGCAGTTAAATTTTGGATCGTAATCGAAAACGAACTGCTACGAACATAGGCACAAGTCAAAGTCTGTCTGCAAGTTAAGCGCGCTTAATAAGTAGGTACCTTTTGAATGAGATATTAAAACCGAACCGAGTTTCGTATTGTGATTAGTCATGTCGAAAATCTTGTTGGTTGTTCGGCGCTCAGGAGCACATATTAGCTGGTCGCCACTGATTATATGTGTGTACTTAAACCGTCATTTCACACAACCGTGATCCAAAATCACTCCATTTTTAATGTTCTTATATGTCCTTAAACAGGGTTTCCTCGCTGATATTATCTGACGTATTTGAAAATAACATTAGAAACTTTTATTATTCTATAATATATTATACATAGTTGAAATTAATAATAAAAAAATAAGTATTTAGTCAATGTGTTTGGACCATAGTTGTATGAAATATCGGTACCTACCTATAATTATCTTCGTAATATTTTGACTTCCTTGTACAGCGATATGATAATTCCGTCTTAATTTCGACTACCATAATACTACTATGTGTCTAGCGTGGTAGTCGAAAAGCATGTAAAAAACTGAATAGAAATATATTTTACGAATAAAGGAATAAAAAAAATTAGATTAAATTAATCAATTACCGAAGTCCATTTTGGCAAGTTTACAAGAAAAACAAATTGTTTATTTTTCAAACTATGTGAGTGTTAGCAGAAGTCGGGGAAGACATGACACGATCAAGTGAATCAGATACTTGATTCGGGCCATGTCAAGTGCCAGAATAATAGAAGAGTATGCATGCATGTGAATGCGGCAAGGAGTGTGTGCCAGGATCCTGCAGGGAAACGGCGTGATGATAAGTTAGATCTAAAGGTTGTTGCCAAGTCCTTGTAAATCAAAATAATTTTGTTTCAGTGAAAGAGGCCAAGAGCATGTGGAAAAACCTCAGAGATGGACATCGGCAAGCAATTTCAAGAAAAGGAACTTCTTCCACGACATGGAAATATGAACACCAAATGGAGTTTCTTCTACCTTGGATGACGAAAAAAAACCAACAAAACCTTGATACTATTGACGTGACGGAATCCCATCTTCCTACACAATCAAATGTTACCAACACGCCCCAAGTAGAAGATATCTCTAAAATGGAAATAGTGCAGATTCTTCTACCTTGCATGACGGATATAACAAACCAATCAGATGTTAAAGATGCACCCCAAGAACAAGAAGGTGCTATGGAAAGACTTGAAATTGATGATAATTGCGTAGCTGATTCACCTCGTGTCAAAAGGGAGATAGTTTCACCGTTATACAACGAACAGGAAATGAGAGAAAGAAGACCAGAAGAAAGGGATTTTCAAGTATTAACGAGAAAATTAAGGAAGCATTATATGGAAAATGAAGCAAATGTAGCTTCACATAATATCGCTCTAGAATCTTTTTTTTCGAGTATGTGCCAAACTACGATTAATCTACCGGTGCATCTTCAAATCAAAGTTCAGCGAGGTATATTTAATGTAGTAATGGAGGCTCGGGAAGAAGCTTCACTGGATCCAACACTCCGCCCAGCCGCTGGATCGTCGGCCAATCTCTATAATGTACATATCGACAACTCCAAGGAAGACGGCAGCAGCTCTTCAAATTAACTTCAATGGATCCAATTCTCCGCCCAGCCGCAGGATCGTCGGCCAATCTCTATAATGTACATATCGACAACTCCAAGGAAGACGGCAGTAGCTCTTCAAATTAACTTCAATGGATCCAATTCTCCACCCAGCCGCAGGATCGTCGGCCAATCTCTATAACTTACATTTCGACAGCTCCAAGGAAGACGGCAGTAGCTCTTCAAATTAACTTCAATGGATCCAATTCTCCGCCCAGCCGCAGGATCGTCGGCCAATCTCTATAATGTACATATCGACAACTCCAAGGAAGACGGCAGTAGCTCTTCAAATCAACATCAATGGATTCAATTCTCCGCCCAGCCGCAGGATCGTCGGCCAATCTCTATAATGTACATATCGACAACTCCAAGGAAGACGGCAGTAGCTCTTCAAATTAACTTCAATGGATCCAATTCTCCACCCAGCCGCAGGATCGTCGGCCAATCTCTATAACGTACATTTCGACAGCTCCAAGGAAGACGGCAGTAGCTCTTCAAATTAACTTCAATGGATCCAATTCTCCGCCCAGCCGCAGGATCGTCGGCCAATCTCTATAATGTACATATCGACAACTCCAAGGAAGACGGCAGTAGCTCTTCAAATCAACATCAATGGATTCAATTCTCCGCCCAGCCGCAGGATCGTCGGCCAATCTCTATAATGTACATATCGACAACTCCAAGGAAGACGGCAGTAGCTCTTCAAATCAACATCAATGGATTCAATTCTCCGCCCAGCCGCAGGATCGTCGGCCAATCTCTATAATGTACATATTGACAACTCCAAGGAAGACAGCAGCAGCTATTCGAACCAACATCAATGAATCCAACTCTCCGCCAATCTCAGTGACAGACCAAGCTATAAGCGCGCTATATTCTCTGTTGGCTTGGCCTATTTTAGCGTATCGCTCGCCATACATCCCCATTAGTAGTGTACGGTGAGCGACAAGCCATGACCTTATTGAACATAGTATGAACGAAAGATGTATTATCGCTGTTATTTTTAATTTGTATTTTTTTGTTTGTTTTTTGATGATCATTATCACCCTTGTTTGATAATGATCATTGTTACTTCTATTGAATTGTGAAATTATTAACATCAATACTAGTTTAGTCCTAGTGAGGTTAATAATTCTATGGAAAAATACATTTAGTTTAAACAAGTAATCCTTATTCCCTAACTTAGCAGTATAGTATGTACATAATTAATTAGTGTGATCTATTTACTAATAATTTCTCAAATTTTTCATTTTCTTATAATTCTCTAAATTCTCCATCCTCTTCTTGCAACCCAAACTAGCTATACATCATTTTTCTTATTTCTCTATTTTATACTATAGTAATGTATAGATTCTATGTCCGCAAACTGTAAAATTCACCCGCCATAACACAGGGTCATCCCTAGCATGGAGGGTGAAATATCACAAAAACCACATGTACTCTCTAAATCATGTATCAATAAAATAAATAAATCAATTGTTATTACAAAATAAATATATATTCAATAATAAAATAAAACTCCTGAGCAAATAACAAGATTTTAAATATTAAAGTGATCCTCCTGCAAAATTACCTTTAAGTAACATTTTAATATTACTTACTGCTATTTTCCTTAGAGCAGTCTATATACGGGTGTAACAATACGTACCCGAAGGATTTTAACCGGCGACACTAAGCATATTTGGAGTAAAATTAGATGTCATTTTTTGAAAATTGTAACAAACTACATTATAGATTCCTAAAAGAGAGCTCAGCACGCAAGGTGCAATAGCAAAATTAACTTCAATTGTCTACGATGATTCAATATAGATAAAGGATTTATGGATCTCAGGAAAGCGTTCGACAGCATTTGTTACTAGAAACGATTGAAGAAATTAAATAGTATCTTTACGCAGTGGAATAAAACCTTTCTAAAAAAAAACGACCCCAAGTTGTTATAATTAACAACACTTGGTAGTGATGAAGAAATTTCAGATGTTGGTATCCCCCAAGGTACTGTACTATGGCCAGTATTATTTACTACACTTATAACGACTATTTTCAGTCAATACACCGTCAAATTTTTTCACTACCCAAATGACACGTCTCTAAAAATAAGAGAAAAACTGGGAAAGTGTTAAATTAAAAGCCACCGAAGATATGTATTTATTTAGGAAACAAACAACGTCCATTAAAGTATAAAAAATAAACATCCGTTAAAACCAATAATTCCATCAAGTTAAATGTAGAATTATTATTTGCACCTACTCAATATATTTCAAATGACAAAAAATATATAATAATTATAAACAATTAAAGAAATACAGTTTTCGAATGCACATATTCAAAACAATAAAACAAACTACGGATAATGATATATACGTAAAAGGGGAAGCTACAAGCCAAAAATGTGTATATTCTTGGTATACCTTATATCGTAGGTAAAAGGCATTAAAATCGCTTGACAAACGGAGTCTAGAGACGTTCGATTTCAAGCAAAAATCTGGTTTTTATTTATTTTGTAATTTTATAAGAAAGCAAAAAAGTTAATCTAGTAAAACTGTCACAGATAATCATAGCTAAAATACTATTTTTTTTAGTAGTTTGCATTTATATTTTCTATTGAGTAATTTATATTTTTATTTGTATTTTACTCAAGCGAAGCGATAGGAAAACCTTCAATTTATCTAAAAGCATATTTTTGGTGATCATAATGTCCACCAATTCGCTATAAAGATTAATCCAAATAGTGCTTTGGCATTAAGCTTCGCCTTTAGTTAGTTTCGATACAGTTGTGCATGAATCCTGTAATAGACAGGCTTGGCCTATTTCAGCATATCGCTCATATGCTGAAATAGGCCAAGCCATGATGCGTATATCACTATGTAAAAGAAGTAAGGTTCGTGTGACGGTGGATCTTCTCTGCCTATTACCAAGGGGAAGAGATGCATCTTGATAGAACTATAAACCACCATTCAATCGTAAACGAATTTGTTTGGATTCAATATATCACCAAACTCTATTGTTACAGAAAAAAGTATAGGAATGAAAAAAAAATTTAAACATTTTTTAAATATTTTTTTTATTATTTTTCGTAATTTGCGGAATTTCACAAATTACAAAATTTTCGAAACTGTTTCTGTATGCCAGCGAGTGTATAGATCTATCCATTTTTTAAAACAAATTATAAAAATGAATAATTCATTTTATAGCTGTTCTCGAAACACAGTATTTTTTAATCTTGTTTATTGTTTATTTCATTATTAAAATTTCCTGAAAACGTGATTCTTATGAAAAATGAATGATTGAGATTTTTCAAATTATTTTTCCCATCATCAGAGCAGATACATCGTTAAATAGTATAAAACAAAGCCACTATCTGTCTGTTTGTGCGCGTAATTCTTCTAAACTATGCAACAGAGTTTGATAGGGTTTTCACTATAATTTAGAGAATTTCTTCCGGAAGGTTTATACATATATAATAATGGTAATTATATTTATTAAAAGTAGAGAAAATTTGAGCAACGCTGGGTACTATTGGGATCTCTAGTTTTCTATGAATCAAAATTTGTATCGAATGAAATTCAATCGAATACTTTTATTATCGAAATGATCCGATTGATGAAAAATAATTCCAACACACAATCCTCTTTGGAGCCGTGGACAATTGAATGAGTGTGAATTTGTTATAATACAGAGTTTTCCAATAAGAGGTGTTATTTTGAATAGCCCGCTATTTCGGTAGATGTTACTTTTAAAGCTGTCATTTTTTCACATTTGACAAGTAGAAACTACGCTATTAATAAAAATGGAACGATACACGCTTCAACAACGCATTGAAATGATTAAAATTTACTTGAGTGAATCAAATGCAAATCATCTTGAGTGATGAGGCCCATTTCCACCTCGGTGGCTTCGTCAACAAGCAAAATTGTCGCATCTGGGGCTCGGAAAACCCAAGAGTTATTGTTGAAAAGCCTATTTATCTTCAACGTGTGACTGTTTGGTGCGGTTTATGGTCCGGTGGAGTCATTGGACCTTACTTTTTTGAAAATGAGGCTGGAGCAACGGAGCAACAGTTACGGTGAATGAATTGCGCTATCGAGAGCTGAGTAATGATTTTTTTATGTCCGGAATTGAATGGTATTGATCTGGACAACGTTTACTTTCAACAAGACGGCGTTACGTGCCACACAAGCAACGAAACCATTGATCTTTTACGATTGAATATCAAAATAACACCTCTTATTGGAAAATCCTGTATGTATGTATTTACCTAATTTCTTCTATGCATTAAACCCTAATTTGTAATTGTTTAAGAAATTAATAAATAAATAATAAGTATGTTATCAACAAAATAACGGAAACAACTACCCTACGCCTTGAAGTTTGAAATCCGCAAACTGCCTGGCACAATCGCTATGTGATTTGTAGAATGAAAGGCGTTTGGTTGCAGCGACTCGGAATAGCAAAAACGCCTACTTTACTGAACTGAATACGCCATGGTAATGTTGACGACCTTCATAGCAGAACGGTTATCAATAGACCCATTTTATTACCTATAAGACTTCATTATCTGTTACGTACTCAACTATGTTTTATTTAATTTAATGTTGATTCCTTGCTTTTTGCAGCGCCTGTCACTTTATTACAAACGGCGCGTATTTGGTAGTACCCAGAACTGCCGTCTATTTTCGCGCCAACAGCTGCTGTAGGCCGTTATTATCCAAACAATGGTGAAAGGCAAATAGTAAATAACTCATCTGCTGAAAACTGAGCACGTGCTCTATCACCATGCCTGGCTCAGTGTGGCCATATGTGAGGGTAGGTGCTGAACAGAACTGCCAAAATTTTTCATGGAGAATATTATCCTCTTTATCGTGTAATAAAATATGGTATAAGATAAGATTAGATACTCTTTGGTAGGTAAGTAACCTTCTTATTTTTAATGAATAACACATGGGACAACTGACAACTGCGCAAGAGCCAGTGCGCGACTATGGCATCTCCAATTGGGGAGTTTGTACATCTATGAAAGAATAGCTAAAGCCATTTCAAGCAACGTTTTGACTCTAAGTGTTGGTATTTCACCAGGGCGATGGTAACTTCTTATCTACCTCTCTGGAACGTACCGCAAATATACTATAATATATATGAGTACATAAAACCTATATAATATTAATATAAAATTTACTTGCGCACGCCGTGATCTGGAATCCAAATCTCAACCGCTCGACCAAAGTTTATCAGGAAACCTATTAATATGAAAGTGACATCCCCTGTCGACCTCTGTGGTCGAGGGGTAAGGCTTTTGATCAGCAATCCGGATCTAGCGGGTTCAAATCCCGGTGTGCGCAAGTAAATTTTATTAAATTGATTTGTGTTATTTCACAAATTAATCATTTTATCCTCTCAAGAAGAAGTAATATACTCTCAGAATCGCCCTTGTTTAAGCCCACCATTCAGAATTGAAATGGTGCTTTAAATGACTTTGACCGTGTTTATTGACCAGATCTCAATAGCTTCGTACCTCCTCACCTTCATCTTCCTTATCTCCTTTCCCTCCCCACTATCTTCACCCTCACAACATACCCTAATTGTGGATGCCATATTCTCACTGGCTCCAGACAGGCAGCAGAAGTGTTTTGCATTTTAAAAAAATCTTTATACGGCGATGTCAAGAGTTAGAAAGGTATGTATGAGACGATGTATGAATGTGAATAAAGCAAGGAGTGTGTGCCAAGACCGAGTTGCTTGGCGATCCTCGTGATGGGTAGGTTAGTTAGTTACAGGACAGACTAAAGATATCGGCACCAAATACCTAGGAACAAGGTTTGAGTCACAGATTTCAATGGAAAATATAATATTCGCAAACAAATATTTGGTATTCGCAAGATAAGAAAGATTGCGATAGCACGTGTCTAGTGTCTAGAGTAGACTCAGACTGCAGAGGGGCCGGGGTATGCAGAGAGAAGGAGAAGGGCGAGGGGAAGGGCAGGGCAGCAGCGAACAGCAGCTGCATGGCACGAGTCAACTGTATTCTTTGTAGTCAAATAGGCAGTGGTGGGGAGTTTGTACCTACATACGAGTACATAGTTACCCGGACATATCGCAGGGGCGGTAGGTGATTATATATTTGGGAAATTAACATTTTACAATTGTGAATATTATATAAACTGAAAAAATCAACCTGTGTATGATTGTGTTCGCAAAACTCGAAAAGTAGTCGACCGATATCGCTGAAAATTTCAACGTTTGTTCTTATTAGTGCTGGAGTGTTTAGAGAGTAGTTTGATATGGGTATATAGGTATGGTAAAAGAAGACGGGGACGCCCGAGGAATACTTAACACAATACCTCTGCAGCGGAATAAGATACGGATTGGAATTAAAGTCGATGTAATGTAGTTTTTAACAGTAACATTGTGGTATACAGTGGTGAATAGTGGAAGAAGTCGGAGACGCTCGAGAAAGACATTAGCAATATCGAAGCCTTATGGGGTCCACTAGTTAGTTATAAAATGTAAGAATAATAAAATAAAAAAATTCCCTAGTTAGGGAATTTTTTTCATAATTGTCAGTAATTAAAACAGGTTATTATACCTAGTGTGACGAGTAGGAACTCTTAAGTTGAAATTAATGTGGTTTTCAGCGTTCCATTTTGGTGTAGCCGTCAAGTACCGTATTCCCAGAACTGTTAAACTTAACTCTGTCGTCTCTATAAAACCGGTCATTACTTTGGATTTACTCCTTAAGTCCTGGGAAGACCAAAAACGCATCGAGCATACCTTGTTAGAGATACAATTGAAATTCACAGATATATTAGTATAAATATTAATAAAATATTTTTAAATTAAATGAAATAAAAAAAAAACGATCACAGGCGAAACAATATTGAAGATGTAAGTAATCGTATACCTGGCATCTTTAGAAATGAACCAGCAGCTGTCGGGCATTGAAATAAACAAAGAAAAGCAACAGTTTGAAAGCACGAGCCGCCCCTACACTTCCGACATCCGACCCCCCTAGCTATCAAAGGACCGCGATACCTTTTACCTTCCACATTACTCCCCATAACACTTTATAGAATATTGCGGCAGTTGGCTGTTAGCAGTTGGAACTCTCTCGTAACAAGCACCTTTACCATCGGAATTATAAATAACCAAAATATCGTTGAGTTTGCAAAAATAATTGCCAAAAAAGTTCCCGGTTTTAATAAATATTGTACGCGAAATAATACGTAAATAGATACATAATTATATTGTGCTTTATTATTATTATGTGTTCAAAATAACGGTCATTTTGAAGGGTGAATGTGTTGATAGGGGTTTGGAAGTGTTTGTGAAGTTAAATACTACATACTACGTTGTTTGGAATTTTACAATTATTAAAAAGTAAGTTGATTGATTGTAATATTTTTAATATAATTGTTTTACTGAGTTTATTTTTGTTGGCTAGAAATTATACCATCTTCTGTGGTGGTTTGTACTGGTTTTTAACCGTCTTTTGACGTGTTACGTAAATATTACAAGGATACAACGGAGTGGTGGTAGGGCTGGTCCTGGACTGTATTAGGTGTTGTGTTATTATCAACTCCTTGGTTGCTTGGCTCCTTGGCTCCTTGGCTCCTTGGCTCCTTGGCTCCTTGGCCCTGCACTGAATAGCTGAGTAGCTGTAGAAATGAGATTCTTGAGGCGTTTGTGCGTACAACAATAAGATGAAAGTAGACTGAATGCTGTCGAAATGAGATGTTGAAACGTTATTGCGTTTGGCGCAATTTAAAGGTTACCGTTTCATAAAATTCATGATAATGTAACTTTTTGACAACAACATATTTATTGGTTTGTCCTTGAACCGTGTAATTTTTTGAATTTTGAATGCAAACATCGTCTCACGCATACTAATCTGTTATTATGACTCTTGACATGGCGCGACTTAAGTGCGTGTTTGGTTCACTTGATCGTGTCATGTCTTCTTCGGGTGTCATTACATTCGCGTCATATATTCTCCTTTTGAGGAGGGGAAGGAGTGAACATGGGTCTTTACAAGATATTGTAGGAGGTAGGAAACATAGAGACCGGTAAATCGTTCCATAGCTTGGGTCAATGAGTAGTCAATTTATTTTACTTTTAAATAAGTTTAGGAATTGCTTGTTAGCCCAACGTCCCACGGGAACGGTTGACATAAAATGAATGCTTCAAAACCCAGAAAGTTAAAGCGAAGCTTAATGCCAAATCACTACTTTGATTAATCTATATAACGAATTGGTGTACATTATGAAAACCAAAAAATATGCTTTAGTTAAATTGAAGGTTTTCCTATCGCTTTTCGCTTGAGTAGAATATAAATAAATAAACAAATTACTCAATAAAAGGTATAAATGTAAACTACTAAAAAAAAAAAAAAATTTTCAATAGAAATGTATGAACGCGTAAAGGAAAACAACTTTTAAAAAATACAGTTTTATAGCTAAGAATATCTGTGACAGTTTCACTTGATTAACTTTTTTGCTTTCTTATAAAATTATTAACAAATTAAGTAAAAACCAGTTTTTTGCTTGAAATCGAACGTTTCTAGAATCCGTTTGTCAAGCGATTTTAATGCATATTACCTACGATATAAGGTATACCAAGAATAAACACAATTTTGGCTTGTAGCTTCCTCTTAAGTTCGTTACAGTAAGTTAACGGTCTGCAGCACAGTTTATTGTGGAATTTTTCTGCGCAGGGTCTTACAGCATTTGGTTTATGTCGATTGCTTACCGACCCGTGGGACAACTGCCTTAGTCGGGTACGTTCTGATACACGCTGGATGTGTACATATTATCATAGCAGGTGATTTGAATTGAATGTGAATTAGAAATAACTTATTTTTGTGAATACCACACCCTGGTCCCATCTGCCCGGAGCCAGTAGGACTATAACATCCCCAATTTGAGTAGGCACCTATACTGTGAGGCTGAAGAAGATGGAAAGAGAAAGGTTAGGAAATAAAACTAACTTTTTGACGGTGTCTGAAAACTTGTAGTACAAGCGGGAAACTGGACAATCTACATCACAGTTGGAGTTAAGTATTTTTGGTTTGGGCATTCGTTTTCGAGTAAATCGAGTCCGAATTTTTAAAAATCGCTCGTTAGGATGTTAATATGAGCTAAAATTAGGGGCGATACTGCATACTAATATCTCTTCGAAATTTGTTCCACTCAATAGTGAACTGAACGCGAATAAACGCGATAAGCTCCAATAACTCCAATGAACACGATAAGCGGTGCACGTAGTCCGCAAAGAGCGTTCGGAGAGTTGGAGGTCAGTTGGAGGTAAAAAAGCGGAAACTATTTTTTCGCTTCATGTCTTATCTAAGTATAATGTATAATACCTCAATGCTGTTTAATGTTTTTTTAATACTTTGGAGCGTGCACCTGGCTCCAAAAGTTTTTTTAACGCTTTAGTTTTCAAAAAAAGTGAAAATATAATAATAATATAAATGTTCAGATCGAAAAAAAAACTTTTTTGGGTTCTCTATGTGATCAGTTTCTCGTTTATACTACGAGTTTCCAGACACTGGGTATATTTAATGTTATAATTCCAAGCACCACTATTAAGAGGAAGCTACAAGCCATAAATATGTATATTCTTGGTATACCTTATATTGTAGGGAATAGGCATTAAAATCGTTTGACAAACGGAGTCTAGAAACGTTCGATTTCAAGCACAAAACTGTTTTTTATTTATTTTGTAAATAAGTAATAATTTTATAAGAAAGCAAAAAAGTTAATCAAGTGAAACTGTTACAGATAATCTTAGCTATAATATTGTATTTTTTTAAGTTATTTCCTTTACGCGTTCATACATTTCTGTTGAAAAAAATTTTTTTTTTTAGTAGTTTACATTTATATTTTTTATTGAGTAATTTATTTTAAGCGAAACGATAGGAAAACCTTCAATTTATCTAAAGCATATTTTTGGTATTCATAATGTACACCAATTCGTTATTAAGATGAGACAAAATAGTGATTTGGCATTAAGCTTCGCCTTAATGCATTATGAAAAAGAATAAATTAATCGTAAAAACGTAATGTGGCTGAACTTTACATTCAATTATAATTGATGTTTCTTACAAGCAACTGTCTGTCGGCAGATGGACAATTACTTACTCCTCTGTCTCTCGTGCCCAAAGTGCCCACTGGACATTATTAGTAAAGTCATTAGCAGCTGAGCAGGTACGGTAGGTACCTACACAACAGCAGCTGTATAGTGTTGACTCCCTCACACAAACTAACTCATTCTGATATCGTGTCCCGCTTCCTACCCATCACTACAGCTGTGCAGTCAATTCGCAAAGCTGTCAACAATTCTCAACAAAAGGATCAAATAATAATAATGGTGCTGCCACACGCAAAGCTCACATCAACAGATAATATAAAGCACAATAGCGCTCGCCATACAATCCCATACAGACCCGACACACGTAAAAAGATAACGCGCTATAAGTGTGGTTCTGAACTTCGCTAACCGAATTTATTTTACGTAACCGCTCCCGACGCGATATTTGAAAAGTTATGCGTCCCCCTCTCCGCCGTAAAAAGGAGAGGGGGTCATTTTAATTACGGAGCTACCAACTAAGTTCCGTGTTCCCTTTGACAGCCATGACATAAGCAGCCTAATAATGCATTTCTTATTTATTATGTTAGCTCATATCGTCATGTGTGCTAGTAAATTTAGAAACATAAAAAAAAACTTTATTTGGCAAACATACTTAACATATATTTAAAATATAAATATAATCAATATTTGAATTTGAAGTAAACAAATTTTCGCCCTTTCAAAATTAATCATATTTTTAATCTCAGTATGTTTATATGGTAATATCATTCGGTTTTTTGATAAAAGTTGGACGGCTTGGACGAAAGTTGAGCTTATTTTACAATAATTTATTATATGTCGCTTTCGTCGATCGGCGTGCGAACTGCGAATTTTCTGATTCGACGGAGAGGTTATGTCAGGTTATGTGAAAATGCGCTATTTACGCGCAGATTGTTTAAAATCTAAAAAGTTTATAAATAGCATTTATAATTATATAGTTGGCGGCATCATCATCTGAGGATGAGCTGTCCAACAGATCCAGCAATAGGCGACAAGTATCATCCATTTCGAAAACGTGCTCAAGCTGTCAGTAAGTAAAGTTGTCACTTTGACAGATGAAATTATGTTCCTCGGCCGCTCTCGAATTCAACTGACCCCCTCTCCTACCATAGGAAGAAATATTTGATAGCGTCGTGTGTCGGTAGAAAAGATGATGCGCTGTACATTAACTTTTGATGTGAGCTTTGCGTGTGGCAGCACCATAATAGTATTTGGATGATTTGGCCTCCAAAGCTCTCAACGCTCTAAGTAATACTACCGAATCCGGTCTACCCTCACCGCTTATCACGTTCTAGTAGTGGAACACGTTTCGATGAGATGTTAAGAAAATTGAGTGTTTATATTATAATATAAGTGTAGGTATACTCACAAGTACTTAAACTAACTATTAAAGCCTCAACACAGGATAGCCGCTAGCCGCTAGCCTTACTACTAGCCTAGTGAGGCAGGTAATGAGAATCCTCAATTTATCCTTAACCAATTGTTATGTATTCTATCTATTTACATGTTTATAGTTGCAATTTTTTTTTCATTTTTTTAAGAAATTATTTAATTTCCGACTTTATGTCCGGGTCAAATCTTCCCCACAGGAAAAGCTAAACCCTTCCACACACTTTTCCACAAATGATCATCTAGTCAATCAACATTATGCAAGTGCATTATATAAGCAAAATAAATACAAAACAATACAAGAACAACACGTCAACTCACCAGAGATCAAATGGGAAAATAATTCACCGACTCCAGATATTTTCATATCAGAGGGTTCGGCTCGGTAGAACTTCTAACAGGGCCTATAAATCCTACTGATCCCTCAACATAAATATTTAAAAAATCTTTCGTAATCCTACATGTATTTAAAATGACTGATTTTTGCATTTTTATAAATAAATTTTTTGATAGATCTAATACGCCTAAATTTTGAATGAGAAGAGCTAGGTATAATGCCAGTAACCGAAATAACACAATGTGTCAATAACAGCATGTCATGCTAATATTTTTATAGTCTGAGAATGCCAAATTCTTTTTATCTCATTTCCTAAATCTGTGTATTTTCATATTTTTTCATTAACAGATTTTTGAATATTACAGGAATTTGGAATAGCGACATCAATGATATAAGTTTTTTTTTAAATTTTGTCATGACTATATTGGGTCTATTATTATTATTATTAGCACCTCTAATTGCAAGCTCTGTGGATGAAACACGGTTCTGTATTTGAAATGTAAGCAAAGAATGGTCAGACTCTATATTCTATATTACACCTACTCGCAGGAATTTATTAATTATAAAGAATTTATCGTTTTACTACAGACTGCGGCAGCTGTGGATTCTATCTGTTATTTCATGTTAATGTTCCTGCCGTGGTCGGCGGGTGTTCAAATTTTATACACATTTATAGTCGAGACAAATTCTAGGCTACCTCCTTCTTTAGCCAACGTTTCGCACAGCATTACAGTGTCCATCATCGTGGCAAATAAAATAAATAACTATTATTGGCCGTGAAAATCTAAAAATCACATCCAAATTTTAGGCTAGTTCTGTTTTTCCTCATTTATGTTTTTGTGGTGATAATTACGAATCCTTCCGACAGCAAAAAAAATGGTTGGAATTAAAGTTTTTTTTTTTTTTATAACTCATAAACTATCAACTTCAAAACATTATTCTTTTCTAAAATAATTTGCATAAAATATTTTATATTTTGGGTGATCACAAGTTTTTCCATTCTATATGTCCACAACATGAGATCAAGCCCTTTAGTCAAGGCATTTTATTCGTAATATTACAGACGAAACTTTATTTGCACAAAGAAAAGGTTTACTAACTTCGACGGAAGACAGATATAATTTGAGTGCATTCAGGGCCGGCCCTGTGAGGACGCAATTGGAGCGGTTCCCTCCGGGCGCTAACTTGCCAAGGCGCCAGGATCCAGGGAGCCAAGGCTCTGATAATACCTAACGCCTAACTCTTAGTTTGGCTTAGGGCGGAGTGTACATTATGGTTTCTTGTTGTTTAAGCCGCGCTAACAGGTAACAGGTAAACCAAGCTTTCCCCAAACTTCAACCAGCAATTGTGCCTAAACGGTATAAACGGTTAGCTAAACTTGGTTTCGTAATCAGCACCCCAAAATGCCTACGTTAGAATTAGGGATGTGAAGGAGGTGAAGCGAGGATCTGGTCACTAAACACGGCTAAATCCAATTCAAGCAACGCCGACGTTACGGTTCCGAATGGTTTTCCATCAGGGAGTTACTGTGAGATTTTTTACATTAATTCCACACAGGAGATCCTGAGGAAAATAACTTCCCTCAGGGCCGATGTCATCTTTGAGGATGCTATGGGGAGGGTCTTTTTAAGTATATGAAGGAGATTAAGTTTTGGAAAGGAAAAAGTTGGCTAGGAATTAGGGATCTGTGTCAGTAGAGAGTGACGGACGAATCCATCCCTCGTCGAGAGAGTGCGATTGGAGATGTCAAAGGGTCTCCCTCAGCCGACCTCTCCTGATCCAGCCCGCTACGCAGCTGGCGGGCAGATGCATCCGCCGCTAAAACCTGATAAACCCTACCTATCACCCTACTCGGAATAAAATCAGACATTTGTATATTAAAACAATACCGCCCGCCCGCACAGACACTCTTCTTTATATAAATACATACATAGAAGATAGATTTTTTAATGAATAAATAATAGGCCACTTGCATGGATTTCATAACGACTTGGAAAAAATCGTGTGGATAGATCTTTTTACTAAGATTACGAAAATGTTAGTAAAATTTTGTAGAAATGTACATTTATTTTTATTTTTAAATAAATAAATCCATTATTTGGGCCCGTGTCGTCACTACATGAAAATGTCCCGTCTACTGAAAATGTTCCTATTAATTTTGTAAAATTCCACACTGATTTAATTTTTTTATATGGCATCACTTTGTTTCAGGCAAATTTTGGAATTCGTTCACTAGATTTATTGTTTGTTCTCTGCGAACTTTTCATTTGGTTTGAATTTTTGACAGATGTGAAGAGAACCCCGTACACTTTAGATGTCGGTACGTGTTTTAGAGGTATAATGGTTATGGTGCTGATTTTATCAAAATTAAATTTTATAATATTCTTATTATTATTATAATTTACAAGTACAAGTATATTACATTGGATTTATTAATATAGACGTTGTACATTATAATGATTTATGATCAATAAGATGGATCAAGGAAAAAAATATTTATGAGATGTATGGCTATGTAATCATTGTTTTTTCTCACCTATAAAATTATGTCCCGTCTTTCCGGTTTATAAAAAAAGGTCTGATTTTTCGGATTGAAATTTTCAAAAAATCCCCAGGGTTTCAAAAATACGATTAAAAAAATAATAATAATACAGAATGTCTTAGAATATTTTCCTTAACCAGAAAAAAAATTAAAAAATATGATGCAAGTGGCCTATTGTAAAATTACACAAATTAATCAAATAAAACACGACTTTCGGCTTCGTAGTCAAGGATCGTAAGACCATGAGGTCACTTTGCATTTGCACATTTATTGGAATACCTGCATAGGTACTCGGAACAAAGTACACATACCCTAAAACCTTTGTATCGTTTCAACGTCGCGGTTTGTCAATAGCAAAACGGCAATATTTAGTAAGTGTAACTTGTATATTAGTTAGTTGCTGTATCTTATTTACTGTAACTTGTAACTTGGTTGTTTGCTGAATCTTATCATTCTAAGAATCCGCGCCCTCACAAGAGCGCCCCTGTCTGTACAATGTAAACATATCTAATACAGGGTGTATCGGCACGTACCCGCCAAACTTTAACCAGCTATTCCTTAGCACATTTGGAGTAAAAAATGTTATGGGCACTTTGCTGTCCGGTAACATTTTTTTTTCAATTAAAAACAAAAAACTAAAAAATTTCCTCGCTCCCTCGCTGTCATTGGCATTGCTTCTCGTGTTCAACAGCTGTTATTAGCAAGTATGTCGAAAAGCGTATTCGCTCTTTCGTACACACTAAATAATAATAGTTAAAAATGAGACGAATGGTGCCGTGCCATTTTGTTGTGATTGTAAAAGCGCGCCAATGTAGGTACATACGTATATTATTCAACGAAACTCGAATAAAATATTGCCAGATGGGTTTTCAAACTTTGACAAAGGATAAAACAGTGGTGACATGTGGTGAAAATATGAATAATATTTTTTTATTAAAAAAAAACGTTACCAAACAGCAAAGTGGCCATAACATTTTTTACTCCATATACCTATGCTCAGTAATCGCTGGTTAAAATTTGTCGGGTACGTGCCGATACACCCTGTATATTATTTAGTCAGGTGCTCTTCTCTGTATAAGCTGTGTAGGCTGTATGCTGTAGGCTAGGCGTACAGTAACAATGGGGTATTTTTAAACGTGTGGAATATTAAATTGTATGTTTCTGTAGCACTAAAAATGTTAAAACAATATTTTTTACATTAACTCCACACAGGACGCCCTAAGGAAAATTATTTAAAATTTGATAATTATTATATCATCTTCGGGGATGGTGTGTGGAGGGTTTTTTGAGGAGAAAAAGGATTTAGCATGACATGAGAACCATGTTGTAGGATAGCAACACAAATATAGTGCGCGCTGGTGTGTTTCCCGACTATGCACCGATCCCGAAAGAATCAATGATGCTAGTTCCTGGGAGCATCTTATATTAAAATACCAGTAGGACAGCATTCCCACCTGACGCCAGTGCTCTAAAATTTGCAATCCGTTTGTTGAGATAAAGAAATCTATCAAACGGACCGCCCGTTTCTGTTATAAAGGGTTTTTTCAAGTATTTTTGGGCTCCAGACTGGAGGTGGCGACCAAATTCAACATTTGTGCCCACTTGCGATGTGTACATGGTCAGCAGTTATGTACTGTATTCAACAATCTACAATACGACCAGCCCGGGAGACGCTTACTTTAATCTGGCTTCAATTGCCCCAGTAAATGAATAAACGTGAAAATAAAAACAATAACTTTTTCTTTAATTTTTTCGACCGTAAAAAAGCAGAGAAAATACTCTGACTTACTCGAGTGAATATATTATTTGAGTATGGTAGTAGGTCTCTTTTCTGTTCAGGTTCTCTTCAGTTGTATTCAAGTTAGTTAGTATGAATCCTGTGTTGCTGGTCCTTGCTCCTTGCAGTGTGCTAGAGAGAGGGTGTCCCCCGGAGCGTGGTTCCGGCCACCAACTGCAACTCCGCTTCTTGGGGTCGGTGGTTCGTTCTGCTAATGCATTGAGGAAATATACTCGTACTGACTGACTTTCTCTTGCGTATGCTCGGAATCAACCAGCACGGGTCAGAAGGAATGTACACATTGGCTAAGTTTAATGCTAAATCACTATTTTGATCAATCTTTACAACGAATTGGTGTACATTATGAATACCAAAAAATTTGCTTTGGATAAATTGAAGGTTTTCCTATCGTTTAGCTTAAGTAGAATACAAATAACAAAAAAATTACTCAATAAAAAATATAAATGTAAACTACTAAAAAATATTTTGTTTCAATAGAAATATATGAACGCGTAATGGAAACAACTTCAAAATACAGTATTATAGCTGAGATTATCTGTGACAGTTTCACTTGATTAACTTTATTGCTTTCTTAAAAAAATATTCACAAAATGAATAAAACCAGGGTTGTGCTTGAAATCGGACGTTTTACAGACTCCGTTTGTCAAGCAATTTTAATGCATATTACCTACAATATAAGGTATACCAAGAATATACACATTTTTGGCTTGTAGCTTCCTCTTAAGTTTTATAAAATCTTTAAAATGTCTTGTAAAGTTGTGTAATATTTAAAACACGTTTGTTTGTAATACCCCAGGTTATGTACAGGGTTAAATAATGTTCGTGAACGCAGTACATATCTGTAATCGCACTGACATTTTTGGCTGCTTGCATACATTTTTGTGTTCAACTTTTATCACTAATTTTCCGCATTTTTTTGTGCCTATCTATGAATTGTTTATTCGTCTAATTTATTTGTCTGATTTCTTTTTTGTTATTTCAAAATATAGAATGTATTGCCTTTCACTACCCCTGCATACATTCTGGAATGAACTAGGTATTATTATTATTGTAAAATGTTTTTAAAAAGAATAAATAATTTAATTGAAATATAAATTCAGATCTTCTCACGTTGCTTCCACCTTGAAAAGCGCATCACACGTAGCATAGGAATCTGCATACTACAAATCATATAATATGTCATGTTGCCAAATATACCCGCATGTCATTATATTTCAACGTTTTCAATGTAGCCTAAAATGAAATACCGTTTTTTACAGCAAATGAAAGACTCTTTCACATTTTAATATTATAAACGGACAATATGCAATTAAAAATAGAAGGCAAAAATAGCTAAAGAATTAAAAATCGCTCTCAGATGGTGTTTTTCTTGTACACTTTAATTACCACTTTATAAGAAACTATAACGTATTATAAAGATGACTGGGATTTATTCACAGAATATATAAACCCTTCGAAGACCCTCAATCAATCCTAACCCTGTGCAATGCTTTCATTAGAGATAAACTTGAATATGGAAGCACTCTTTGGAATCCACATTAGAATCGGTTAAAAAAAGACTGTTATTTTTCAAATATGGCCTTCATTACCATCTTAGATCATACGACGTACGTCCTGAATACTTCAAGATTAATACACTTAAAATTAGAAAGCAACTAACTGATCTAATACCTATGTTTGCACAAAATAATTCACGGCCATCTTGACACTACATTATGTCTTAGTAATATTGAAATCAGTGTTCCTAATACCCATTATTTAATAAGCCATAGAACGTTTCAACAGAATAAATTCAAAAATATAATAAAATAGAGTGTGCTGAAGTAGACATTTTCTTTTTTGTTAGGTTTGTCAACTGTGATTCATATCAAAGCTCTCGCAAATACAATTACATTTAACATGGTTGATACTATCACTAGTAACAAACAAACACAACATTGATAACATAATGGATAATATGCTTCACAGTATAAAGATATATTTATATATTTACACCCAACAAGAACACCTTAAGTATAAAATAATGTACATGTATGCACCTACATACATAAATGTGTACACATATATGCACACATACATACATACACACATACACATACATACACACATGTGTAATAATACAATCATGTATCACTTGTGTCTCTATCTCTGTCTCTTTTGCCTCTTGTGTCTCTTTGCACTATTTGTCATTGGAGTGAGCTTTTATATAATTTTATATTTTTATTTTTTATTTTTTATTTACATGTATGCAAACAAATGTATCCTATGTCTGGGTAGATTTTTGTTGTACATATTGTGTATTAAGTGAGTTTTTTTTATTACTAGACTGTTATCACGGAAGTATCATCCGTAAAAACCCAGTACAAATAAAGCTTATTGTCACAAAATGGCAAACCTTGACCAGGAGAACTATTTTGTTCCGACTGAAGCTAAAAAGCTCTCGAAGCGTGAACTCCGGCACCAATAAATTTATTAAATACCTACAGCATTTCCGTCTGGAAATTCTTAGTCAATGCAAAACTTTTCAGCCAATAATAATAATAACATGGAATTTATATAGCGCAGTTTAGTGTCATTTCACTTCAATTGCGCTTAACTACTCGTATAACAAACTTTAAAAAAAATGATAATTCAGTATTAATGGTTCTTAAAATTATTCCTACAGTGTGCCTTACCCAATACAGATCTAATATTATAACACTAAATACACTGTTTATACAAAGTGATGACAAAACTTAGAATAACAATAACAGTAGGACAGGACAAAACACGAATATTAAAACTAAAACATAACATAAAACAGGAGGCAGTTTGTGCTCAGAAATGAGAATTTTCTGAGCAGACACTTTAACATGGTCATTTTCAGCTATCAAGGTCATTTCTATCGTAATGTAATATGTAGCTTCAAAATACATATCTACTTATTATTGTATGTACCTATTTTTTTAAGTTGTTCAAAAAAAAGGTAGCTATATAAAATGCCTAGACTCAGGTGATGTCAGATAGTTATTACCAGTTTAGGTACTAATTAAAGTGCCTAGACTCAGGTGATGTCAGATAGTTACTACCAGTTTAGGTACTAATTAAAGTGCCTAGACTCAGGTGATGTCAGATAGTTACTACCAGTTTAGGTACTAATTAAAGTGCCTAGACTCAGGTGATGTCAGATAGTTATTACCAGTTTAGGTACTAATTAAAGTGCCTAGACTCAGGTGATGTCAGATAGTTATTACCAGTTTAGGTACTAATTAAAGTGCCTAGACTCAGGTGATGTCAGATAGTTACTACCAGTTTAGGTACTAATTAAAGTGCCTAGACTCAGGTGATGTCAGATAGTTATTACCAGTTTAGGTACTAATTAAAGTGCCTAGACTCAGGTGATGTCAGATAGTTATTACCAGTTTAGGTACTAATTAAAGTGCCTAGACTCAGGTGATGTCAGATAGTTATTACCAGTTTAGGTACTAATTAAAGTGCCTAGACTCAGGTGATGTCAGATAGTTATTACCAGTTTAGGTACTAATTAAAGTGCCTAGACTCAGGTGATGTCAGATAGTTATTACCAGTTTAGGTACTAATTAAAGTGCCTAGACTCAGGTGATGTCAGATAGTTATTACCAGTTTAGGTACTAATTAAAGTGCCTAGACTCAGGTGATGTCAGATAGTTATTACCAGTTTAGGTACTAATTAAAGTGCCTAGACTCAGGTGATGTCAGATAGTTATTACCAGTTTAGGTACTAATTAAAGTGCCTAGACTCAGGTGATGTCAGATAGTTATTACCAGTTTAGGTACTAATTAAAGTGCCTAGACTCAGGTGATGTCAGATAGTTATTACCAGTTTAGGTACTAATTAAAGTGCCTAGACTCAGGTGATGTCAGATAGTTATTACCAGTTTAGGTACTAATTAAAGTGCCTAGACTCAGGTGATGTCAGATAGTTATTACCAGTTTAGGTACTAATTAAAGTGCCTAGACTCAGGTGATGTCAGATAGTTATTACCAGTTTAGGTACTAATTAAAGTGCCTAGACTCAGGTGATGTCAGATAGTTATTACCAGTTTAGGTACTAATTAAAGTGCCTAGACTCAGGTGATGTCAGATAGTTATTACCAGTTTAGGTACTAATTAAAGTGCCTAGACTCAGGTGATGTCAGATAGTTACTACCAGTTTAGGTACTAATTAAAGTGCCTAGACTCAGGTGATGTCAGATAGTTACTACCAGTTTAGGTACTAATTAAAGTGCCTAGACTCAGGTGATGTCAGATAGTTATTACCAGTTTAGGTACTAATTAAAGTGCCTAGACTCAGGTGATGTCAGATAGTTATTACCAGTTTAGGTACTAATTAAAGTGCCTAGACTCAGGTGATGTCAGATAGTTACTACCAGTTTAGGTACTAATTAAAGTGCCTAGACTCAGGTGATGTCAGATAGTTATTACCAGTTTAGGTACTAATTAAAGTGCCTAGACTCAGGTGATGTCAGATAGTTATTACCAGTTTAGGTACTAATTAAAGTGCCTAGACTCAGGTGATGTCAGATAGTTATTACCAGTTTAGGTACTAATTAAAGTGGTTTTCACAAAAAATCCATTTTAAATCACGGTCTCTCAATTTTAATTAATTAATACCTTTTTCACTTCTACCCATATTATTAATAATCTTTTCAGGAAAACTGTAATAAAAATAATTTGAAGTGTTGCCAATGCATTACTAGTTATTACATGTGAATCTTTTCATTCTGCTTCAGGTGCAGCTCTTATAAGTGATGAAATGTTGTGACAAATAGAAAACAATAGAGACTGCCCTAAGCAACAAGCCTCCAACATGGATTCCCCAAAGATCACCTACAAGTATTACATCAACCCCGCCTTCTGCGCTCAGAGCGAGGTGGTGTTCACTCAGCAGGCCCCCTGCGTCAGTCCGCGCGTCACCACCTCTCCCAAGGGCAAGCCGGACACCTCGAGCAGGAGGCTTCCACCACTGGGCGCTAACTCGCCAAGAAAAGTTACCCCCAAGACCAAAGCAGAATATAATGCCAGTAACCAAAGAGTCAGAACCGATATTTCAGACAATCCACTGAGAATTACTCAATGCAAGAATGATGGACCTCTGAGATATGTAAATAATAACAATAGAAGCGATACTCCTGAATTGCCGCCTAAGCCTGGCCCTAAACCCAGGCAGGCTTTTACTTCTAACCCAGCAACGAAGAGCTTACAAAGAAATGGTAGCTTAAGAAGACAAAAGGCCATCCATGTCAAAATACACGCTCAAGATTACATTCACAGAAAAATGAATTCGAATAGCAGTCACAAAGTGGAAGAACAATTGGAAGAGTTTACTGGTACAGAAGTCTCCGATAGCAATGCAGAAGAAGAAACAGAGATGATAGAAAGAACTACAGGAAGTACCAGAGTGTTGAAACATAGGTACGCTGAAATCCCTGATGATTTCGATGAGTATTCTCCATCTAAGAAAAGAATCGTCGAAACGGGACCAGAGGAATATAATGTGGATGCACCGAGTGAAGATGAACTCGCGGAGGAAGTCGTGCCGACGGAAATTGTCAAAACTGTCAATGGAAAGATGCACAGATACGCAATCATTGCCTCGGATGAAGAAGAAGAAATCTTGAGACCTCCACCAAACAGCCCGCCGACATTTCACATCACTTCACCCGGGATGTCGAGGAAGACTTTAGAAGCGACGCAGAAACTACATGAACTTTTAGCCACGCCGAAAAAACAAATTAGAAGAATACCAAAGAATTACAATAGCCCCATGAAAAGTTGCGCAAGCTCTCCTTCTCTGAGAAACAATTCGCAAATGACCACACCAAATAGAGCTTTATCTCCTGACTTTAGAAACAATCCGTTCCCGGCTACTCCGAGAAGAATCGCTTCCAGTACTCCGAAACAACATCAAATGACTCCTTCAAAGAGTTGTGCCAACTTATTGGCTTCTCCTCCTTTGCCTAGAAGAAATCATTCAGATATCGCATCACCTCTGAGTCCAAAAGCGCAACAAAAACTAAATTACGGAGTTCCATTGACTGATATGAATTTGAGTATGAGGAAACCGGCAGTTCCAGATTTCTTCGTTAGAGAACACAGCTTTACCAAAAGTAGGGAGCCCAGTTTTATCAAAAGTAGAGAACCGAGTTTTGTTAAAAGCAGAGAGCACAGCTTTATCAAAAGCAGGGAACCAAGTTTCAACAGAAGTCACGACAGAAGCATCGACCTGGACAGGAGCAGAGACTTGGAAGTCGGCAGAGGAAGCAAGAAGCAAATAATCGGACACAGAAGTACAGCCATAATTTCCCCTAGGTGAGAATATTCAAACATCTATATATCCCATGTCCGGTGTCCCATAAGCTACGGATCAAACGAAGCGGGATGAAAGTCAAACAATCAAAATGTTGATTACCTTCTAAGATGTAAGAAACTTTAAACATTGAAAATTCTAGTAAAATAATACATTGATTGATCCTTCGTTTGATCCACAGCCTAAGGGACATTCTGTATATTGCACTGCAATTTCTAAATCTGTAGTAATTCAAATTTGACTCGCGTTCCCCCACATCTCTCAATGTACTAGATAATGATATTTTGAAGACGACCCACCTACTAGAACTTGACTCAACTAAAATGTAACCTCTGTTGACAGGATGGCAATGGCTTCCCGCGGTAGCAGCTCCATCTACTCGTCGGGCACGGTGTTCTCGGAGCGGGGGCTCGGCAAGAGGGCGCTGTCCCCGGGCTGCGCCACGCTGGCCCTGGCTGCCGCCATGCTGGCCCTGTGTGGGGGCCTCGCTGCTGCACTCAGCTTCTACATCATGTGCACTGTGAGTATTGCTAGCTTGACTTCCAATTAGTTCTAACTAGTTACGGGAATAGAGGGATGTTTAGAAACTGAAAACCGGACTAAAAACTGCTGGAAATTGAAGTTAGAGGATTTTTTTTACATTAACTCCACACGATTTCTAGCAGGCCCTGTCATCTTTGGGAATACTATTTGAAGGGTTATTTTGAGGAAAGGAAGGAGGGAATATGGATCTTTAAGAGACTCGTGATATAAGAAATAGAAAACAAAGAGGCCGTCAAATCGTTCTTCAGCCGAGCTGTCAAACTGACATCGAGTCGTAGAAACAACCAATTCTCATTTGACAAATATCACCTGTTTAAAATGTTAGCGCGCGTTTGGCGTGTTTCCAGCTAATCACCGGTGCCGAGAAATCGATGACGCTAGTTCCTCGGAGCATCTTCCACTGAAGTATCGGTAAGAACAAGGACAACATTCCCACCCGACGATTGTGCTCTAAAGATGCAATCTGTTTGCCAAGATGGGAGAATCTATCAAACGGGCAGCCCGTGCACAGAGTCAAGGGTTTTTCTTATATTTTGGCTCCAGACCAGAGGTGGTTGCCAACCAATGGTAAAATTCTGCAGTATCTGCGGGCCCTGTACAGTAGACACGTCCAGCTTAACTCTGGCTTCGGTGGCTTCTGCAATATTAATTGGTATCATTGGTGAACGTATGACTGGGATTGGGACTGGGACTGGGATATTATAGGTATATCGAGGTTCATGTTCTAGTACTTAGTTGGTATAAAAACAGATATCGCGCTGGGGTCAGTGTTCAGGTTGTTGCGCCCGCGGCTGGCTCTCATGTTGAAAGTCAGTGTCTTCAAGGAACTCAATAGGCTCCATATTAGAGGACGATTGTCGACTTTCACAGAATACTGAATGGGTTCACTTGAAAATATTCATCATCATCATTGGTGCTACACCCTTGATGATTCTTGGTCACCATGGGAAACGCTTCCGTTGTTATTGGTCTCTTTCTCACTGCCCTCTTCCATTACCTGTTTAGGCCCTAGGATATTTTACATTCTGTTACATCCAAAACTACACCAATTATGCAGCTTCCGATGAACTTGAAAAATGGCTGTAAAACAAATTAAAAATAGTGCTTGATGGAATTGGGTGAAAGAAGATGGGACGCACAAGGAAGACATAAGTAAACCAAATATTGAGTCCAGTAATAGAATCAGAATAACAGAAGGGTGTGCGATAATATGAATGTGAATGAAGCAAGTAGTGTGTGCCAAGAGTTGTTTGGCGGTCTGCCCTCCATGTTTAACCCGGCGGGGAAACGGCGTGATGGTTAGTTAGTTATGCAGGGCATAAAGAAGGAATGGGAGGAAAAGGAAAACTATCATCATTTACTAGTGTAGCATCTCCGAAGAACACAAACACAATCGCTTTGTTTATTATTTTTCTTCACAACAAATAACACCAATAACGAGCTTCCGTGACAGTACTAGGAATGTATTTCCTACTTCTTGCTCCAAATAACAAAATATGTTCCGTATTTTTAAACAGTTTTCAGCTAGTAGTGATGGTTAGGGATAGTTTTAGATAAATTATGGTAGGAACTAAACATATTCTCAATTCAAAACCAAACAGATGCTGTGTTGGTAGTTGGCTTGGTATAGAGAAGCCTTTTTGGTGGTCAGCCATAATATTCCATCTTTGCCTCTTGTACCTAACCTTATTTTCGTACTTTGTAATTATGATGAGTGTGACTGATGTGATGTGTTTTGTTTGCAGATAGGGCGCCACTACTACCTGGACATCGGAGTTCTGTCTGGCTTCACGTGCCTTCTCCTGGGCTTACTAGGCTTCAGATCCCGCACACACACCCTCCTGCCCAATAGGAACTACATCTCAGGTAATATCTTTACACTATTCTAAAGTCCCTTTTTTTTCAAACGCCCAGAGCGTTTTTCATTTTATGTAGCAACCTACATCTTGATTTCTCGTCAAATCAGTTCCAATTTTGAAAACGGCAATTAAAATTGTTCTTCTAAACTATGCAATGGATTTTAATAGGGTTTTCACTATCATTTAGAGAATTTCTTCCGTAAGGTTTATATTATATGCTTATTATATTTATATAAAGTAGAGAAAAATCTCCTAATAATAACCCCCCAGTAAAGATGGTTACATGTCAGCTAGTTTTAGTAAATAACTAGGAATACTTACAACAGTTTTATTATTTGCACAATTCAAATTTTTTAATTGTTTTTAATATGAATCATAACATACTCATACCAATATTCTCAATTTGTTAAATGTGTGCTGTGGAATTTAGTTTGTCAGTTTCATAAAACTAATTTAATCATAGAATTGCCGATTCTATTTCAGGTTACATCGTGTTGGCAGTGTTCTCGCTGCTGAACTGCGGGGCACTGCTGGCCCTGCTGGTGTGGGGGGGCACAGCCCTGGTGGGCACCCCAGCAGACCTCATCCAGGGGGCCGTGTGGGGGCTGGGGGCTCTGTGCATGGTGCTGGCTTCGGCCGGGGCGCTTGCCTCCTGCTGCTGTAGCAGGACCCCGCCTGACAACAGAGTGCAGGACATATAGTCAGCACCGTAAATGGATGGATGGAAGGTTGGATGTTCAGCAAGAGTGTGCATTCCCTATTTAAATTGCAGATCCCTGCCGCATAAGGGTACTGGTAAACAAACAAGACAAATTGCCTATTATCCAACAATTGTGTCATCAATAGTCTTGCTGGGCAAGTTATTAGCCGTCAAGATTATTGTATCCTGTCAAGATTGCCATCATATATAAGATTATTGTATCCTGTCAAGATTGCCATCATATATAAGATTATTGTATCCTGTCAAGATTGCCATGATATATAAGAATATTGTATCCTGTCAAGATTGCCATGATATATAAGATTATTGTAACCTGTCAAGATTGCCATGATATATAAGACAAATTCATAACACAAAAAAACGATCTCCACAATAATGCCGCCAAACTTGTATAAACACAAAATAAAAATCATAAGTATATTTATTTATTAATCTCATTCGAAATTGACAGTTTTAATTCAACCTTGGTAGCAAGTAGGTGGCGAACAAAAATGTACATATTTACGTAATGGAGCGAGGAGGAAATAGATGGCAAAATTATCGTAATATCGGTAGCCGAGCAAACTCACCGTCAAGAAAGGGCAATACGACAATCGAGACAAGAATAGGCAATACACTACAATCTTGAATCCAAAATACAGAAATCCTGAAGGCAAGACCTTGCCAGTAAGAAATTGTTACTAGAGCTAATATGCAACAACATTTAAATTAATTTCTATTTGTGAAAGATTATTTATTTTCTCCGTCAAACAAAACATGTTATGATTTAAATACTTGAAAAAATAAAACAATTTAGTTATATAATATGTAAAATGTTACATGTATTATTAAAATTTACTGTTTCCATTTTGTTTATTATCTTGTTTATAATTTTAAGCAGTTACATACAACATACAACCATTCCTTACATAATAATATACTATGATAAATACATAATAGGTGGCTATACTTAGAAATTTAAATTATATTTTTGATGGTGAATACTAGTTTTTAATTAGGTTATGTATTAATATTGTTACACTATAAACCAAATAAAATATTATAAAAACCTGGAACTTACTTTTGTTTACGAGTAATGACTATATATTTATGTACTAGAACATAGAACTATTATAAGATTATAATACCATTTGTATACTGAATTAAATACTTGAATAAAATGTTATCAAACATTTACAATTGTATTAATAATTAACATTTTATAGCATCACTGAGTACGAAAACAAGATCAAGAGATACTGATTGAAGATGTTGGACAGCTACTCCTGTCAGAACCATCCACGTCGAACCCGCCACTTAAATGTGGCACTACTTATAGAGGTTCAAGAAGAGGAAAGGAGTGTCTGCAGAGATCCTGCTACTGGGAGATTCATTTTAAATTCAAAAAAATTTACATTTTATAGCATTACTGACTACTTAACAACTCAGAACATTAGAACGTCAAAAGATGTAAATATGATAATAGCGGTCAAGACATTAGAACGTCTTTTCACGTAAACGTGCGAGATTTTACAAAAATCGATTTATTTCCATCACTAGTATACGGGTTGCCATGATTTAAAAAACAGAGTATCGATAATGAATAACGCTACGCGTCTGTATTCAAGAATATCTATGGAACGTAGAGGTGCATTATCTAAGCCGATTGAATCTGTCATCTTGTTCGTTCATAATTTATTGCGTTTCTAAATAATTTATTAAAAATATTTTAGTTTGGACGGTTAATATTTTGAGGTGACTAATAGTTTTTAATTATATTTCTTCAATATATAAAGTGTTATTTCTTTATGATACTCAGAAAAAAGTACATTTTTCACGGCTTTGAAATAATGGTAAGCGATTTTTACATATTTTTGACATTTTCATAAAATGTATATTTAGAAACGCAAATATTTACGTATAACAACACAATGCGATAGTGAATTTCATAATCTTTCCAAAACATTTTTTAGAATGAGGCTACGTTTCCCAAAACATGAGTTATGAAGCTTTTAGCAAAACTCGTAAATAACACATAAATTATCACGTTTTGACAGTTCTCAAAGGAACACATAGTAAATAAAAGTCTTTGTCTGAGAGGTAAAGCACATTTCGTTTTACTTCTGGTGAAATTGACATTTAAAATTCAATTTCTAAATTCTTCCTTGAACAATTGAATTTAAGTGATCTGCCCGGGTCCTGGGGTTAAAAGGTCTTATCTAAAATGACGTAATTAAAATCCGTACCTATAGATCACCCTTCTAGTTATATTACCTCTTTTGTGTTTCGTGTGCTTAGGACTTGCTAGACTATTCTAATTCAGTGCTTTCATATCATTTGAGTTTATTTTCTTAAGCAGGTAGTTAGAATATAATAAATAAATACTTATACATAATTAGTAAAGAGAACAAGTTTGATGTTTTATATAAGAACAGGATATCAGTCATATAATAAACACGTGCATACATTTATTATGATTCATTTTTGGGTTATTATTTTGCTGTGTTGAGTTTTCTCCTTCTTTAGTCAATGTTTCGGATAGCTTTACAGTGTCAATCATCAAATCAGATGTGTACAATTCATTTGGTAATAGATTATAGAACAATGCAGCCACTGCTTTTTAAATCTGGTCACTTAGCACGTCTAGATCCTTTTCAGGCAATATTTTGATTCTGAACAGTGCCCTTTCACAAGGACGATACTGAGAGTATCTACCACTCAGAAATGTACAGAAAATATAAAATATGAAACATATTGTACAAAATTTATTAAATGGGAAAGAATTGTAATGAACAAACAGCAAACAACAAAGATAAGTAACAATGTTTCAAATCCAATTGAAAATATTCTGAGGGTACCGCAAGGGTCAATATTGGATCCCATATTGTTAATACTCAGTGAATACTAAATACATAAATGACACAGAAAAAATACCAAAACATTGCACTGGTTTATATTGCAAAAGATAAATGTGAGAAAGCAATCAGCAATATAAATAGTCAAAATGACTCCTAATAAATAAATTAAAACTAAATATTTATAAGACAAAATACATTAATATAGACAAAAGGTTTATATTAATGACAAAAGATCTTTAAAAAGGTGGTAGGAAAGAGGTATAAACTGAAAGCGCAACATATAAGTACACATGGATAAGAGACGGTGAAGGAAACTATATACATACATAGGTATGAACATGAAACAAATGAAGCTCCACGTCAGTGCAATGTAATAGATATCTTCATCTACATCTCAGTGAAGAAATTACCTTACCGCTGACACTACTTGTCAATCTACAACATACAACTATGTAAAAGCATATTTCCCAGGACACCTTAAGAAGCCACCAACAACTATAGACCGATATGTCTCAACAAAACAACTTAGATAATGACTCAATATCAAAATCTCAGTATGGTTTTAGGAAAAACTTAAGTACTGCTGATACATACCATGATCACACAAAGCTTAGAAGGGAGAAATAAATCTTTGGCAATTTTTATAGACCTGCAAAAGGCCATTGATGCAATAGACTAATAAATCCTAGTCAAGAAACTTTAAAAAATTGTCAAATGCAACTCTACCTATTAATGAGTCACAACCATGTCAGAGCGTTCACGGTGTGTAAAAATTGATTAGCAAAAAAATAAACCTCTCCCAATCAAATAAGGTGTTCCTCAAGGAAGTATCTTAGGACTTGCAATAATGATATCTGCAACTTACACACCAAACACCAAAGGAATAATCATTAGTATTGCCAACAGTAATTTTATTTAATGAAAGCGATTGGATAACCACGTAAAAATAAGCTTTACGCTGGATTGTCCATCTGCAAAAATGTTTTAAAAAAACTCACACATAACAAAACCAAATATTTGATGTTTCCTATAATGGCCAGAGGACAGCCAACTGATGATTATGCTTTCAAATTAAAAGAGTTTCGAATCAATTCTTAAATTTAAAATATATTGGAAAATATGTTTGCCAAGTCCGTTATATATTATTATAGTAAATTATTAGCGTACACAATAATGTGAGCTAACTCAAGATTATTAAATAAATACTGAGAGTATCTTCCAGTGGCGGCTCGTGACTTTTGGGTGTACTAGAGTGCTAATATTAAATAAAATGGCATTATTGATGTTTTCGGCTACAACAACATCAATTATGCCATTTCATTTTAATATTAGCACTCTATTACTCCCGAAAGAATCGAGCCGCCACTGGTATTTTCCACTCTGGAAAGTGCCGCAAACATACTATGTATTATTTTAAATGGCTAATTTAATATATAATAATATTTAATTTATTTGGCCACGTTTCAAAGTCATGTCCTATGGATTCGGAGCGAGGTTAAGGATCTTGAGCGTTCAGCCACAGAGGTTGTCAAACATGATTGTTGTATAAACTAATTTTTAATAAAAGGTATTTGGCATTTCCACATTTAAAATGGCAGAAGTGCTAATGTGCTTCTTAAAAAAAAAGTGCCACCTAACCTTTACAACGCTGGTCGCTTCAACACAATCTATCCCACTAGACGGTACATTTTGACACAATGTATGTATTTTAATGAAACTTCATGGATCACATATTATATGTGACAGCCACTAGATCGGGTTACAAAGCACCACACTAAGTAAATAGTAAATTACGGAGATTCCACAGTTTTTCGAGAATGCATCAGAATGTGAATCTTTAAGTTATCCATCCGGTTACACGAGAAGGAACAACTGTCACAGGAGAAAGGTTTGGCAGTGGTGTGCGTGAGTTTGTGTGTGCGCACATTGTCCAGCCGCTTGCTAGTGTAGTCGCATTGCGGGCAAGCGTACGGCTTGTCCTTCAGGTGGCGTATCTTGTGGCTCTTTAGGTTCCTCGCCCGCTTGCACGTATAAGAACATTCATCGCAACGAAAAGGTCGATCATCCGAATGTGACAACATATGTTTCTTCAAAAGAGACGCCATCTTACAAGTATAATTGCACACATTACACTCAAACGGTCTTGAATCCGTGTGTCCCAATTTGTGTATTTTTAAATTCCCTACTGTTTTGGACGCATAGCTGCATTCGCTGCACGGATATTTCTTCTCAGGCGAATGGACCGCCATGTGCTTTTTCATCTGCTTGGGGAAATAGCAAGCATAATCGCATTCTTCGCATAAATACTGTTTGGCGTCTGTGTGACTCAAGGAATGTATCTTCAAGGTGCGCGATTGTTTGCAGGAATAATTGCACAGTTTACAGAAGAAAGTATGCTCGTTGGAATGCTTCACCTGGTGACTACGCAAGTTACCAGATGTTCTGCAGGTGTATTCGCACAGTTCGCAGGAGTATGGTTTGTCTTGCGAGTGCGTTAGTTTGTGAATTTTTAAATTGTGGAAAAAGCGACATGCATAGTCGCATTCGTCGCAGAAAAACGATTTCTCAGTTCTGAAGTGTCTAGTTTCGTGCTTTCTCAAGTTCTTGGGAGTGGAACCTACGTAGGAACATTTAGAGCATGCAAATTTGAGACCTTCATGCGTCATTCGATGGAGTTTGAAATCGTAAATCCGTTTGCAAGTGTGTGGGCACATATTGCATTCGTACAGTCGCAGGCCTTTATGTGCTTCAGCGTGGTTGTCATATTCCTTTGTATCTTCTGAAGTGAACGGGCACAGTTTACAGAAAAGAATATTCTTTTGAGAGTTTTCTTCACAATCTTGTTCTATTGGATCTAAATCTGTTTCTTTAGAAACATCTTCCTTTCTGTCCATTTCACATTTGATTTCTTCCAATGAATTACTATTTGAGTTGGTTTCTTTTTTTTCATTATTTTCTTCAACATTCAGATCTGGGCATTCCATCTTGATAGTGACATTGTTAACATTTTGTTCAAGTTGATTGATTTCCACTGTGTCTGACTTCACCTGACTAACTTTGATATCATCTTGAGGTGAAGATTTCAACGCCGACTGTTCCATCTGAAAATAAACAAGTCTTAGTACACTGTAAAAGGATGACCCAGGTATAAATACCCAGATATATACAAATGATGAGATGACCTTTGATAAAAGCTTGAGTTTTTGATAGCACCATACGATAATAAGAAAAATGCAAAGTTCTGTGTGTATAACAATTGTTTACAGGAAGTTTATTAGCAAGTGGCAGACACATACGGTTACCGTAGCAGGGTCGGGGGGAACTTCTATGGTGATCATGTCTTCATCTGGTGGTTCCTGCTTAATGCGCACATCGGGACTGGAAAAAGATAAACGCATCAAATCAGGGTTTCATTTTTCCACCACTTTAATGTACGTAAAGAATGAACTCCACGCAGAAAGTTCTGACACTACCATCAAGGAAGGCTCAGGGTCTATGTCATCATTTGGAGGATCTTTACAGGGAAAGGAAAATAAGATGTTTGTTTTAGGAGGGGGGAAACATAAAAGTTACAAAATATTACACAGATTAAAAACGACAATGTTGACCGTCAAAGTGGAATTGTTCATTCACTTGCATATTTAGCAATCGCACATGCAAGCAGTTGGCTTTAGTCTCTAGTCTAAAGAAGATTATTGAGGAAAAAATCCAGATAAGCTGGACATATTTAATATGCACATTTACATAGTATCAGCTCAATTTCAATGAAGAGCATCTATTTGAGTCTTCAGAGAAGGAAAATAATGCATTTAAATAGATTTTTCTTTCAAATATATATTATATACATTAAAATACAACTTTAGAAAAACATTAGTTTTTAAAAAAAACTGCAGACCTTTAACGAATGAATTGACAGGTTTCCTAATGAACTGCTTGTTCTTCAAGTTTCTTACTTTTATTTTTTGTTATCTTAAAAATAAAATAAAAACTGTATGCCACTGTATCGTGCAGTAAATCATGTTAAAGCCAATCAGGGCGTTTATGTAAATTATGAAAATAGGTTTTCAATCTATTTTCATAATTTACATGACCGAACATGGCGCAAACAAAAGACGTTAAATTAATTTGGGTAATTATTTGGAATTGCTGGACACGGATTATACGAAATATTTTTTGAATAAAACCTTCTGATTTACCTTATTTAAAAATTTCCCAAATGCAGTCAGATTTCTTTTATAGTAATTAAGGTAAATCAGAAGGTTTTATTTTAAAATATTTCGTATTATCCCTGGCCAGCGATTCCGAATATTTAGCTTAATTTGAACAAAAAATTTCATTTGAATTGAAATCCGTATAGTAATATTAACGAAATAGCTATTTAAATGTATTATTTTGCTTCACTGGAGACTGCAATAGATGCTCCTCATTGTTATTGAACTGATGCGAAGTGATTTTGTGCGTATTGAGGATGTCCAGCGTACCTGAAAGTGTAACGAAGATCGTTGCGTGATAATATTTCGCTATGGAAGATAATAAAACCAAAAGCAGACCATAATCTATTGTGGGTTGTGGCTCTAAATCATCTCTGCCTATCCTCGAGGGGGCTACTGACACATAGTAGTGAAATACACAAATTACAACATTATTTGAATATAAAACAGTTTGAGATGAAAACATAATAAATAAACCAGAACCTTTCGTGTTAGTGACGCCGCCCGAGCAAAAGTACTTCATAAAAACGTTATTTAATACTTAAACAGTAATTAAAGTATATCAGAATGACTTACGGTTCCATTTGTGTATTTTCCGAAGACACCACAGTTTTGTAGTCCTTTATTTATGTTTAGAAACGATCGTTATAGATGTAGACATGTAATAATAGTGACAGTGACATTTGACAGTTCTGGGCAGAGACAATATAACAATAAATAGCCACAAACAATAAGTATTACGTTTTGTGAGTAACGGGGCAATTTTGAAAGGGGTAAATTTCTAGGAACAAGACATAAAATGAACAAATCGTTTTATCAATAATAGCAAGCTGGAGACAGAACTTTTTGAAAATATTGAACAAAACCGAAGCTGATATATTTAGAATCCGTCATGTTGAAATTTAAGAGAATCTCGCCGGCAATAAATTACACTCATATGTTTTCTCAAAAAATGAAAAGGCATTCGTGCGTGGTCAGCCCAACAATTTGCCGAAGTTAGGCATATATTATATTATTTGTAGGCATAACGTTAGAGCGCACGTATTAATGTATGTGTGAACACCGATAATGATTCAAATTGATTCAAAATACAATAGAAATATATAAATTTGTTTTAGACCACTTTTAATTACACTACCGGTTTCGGAAGCACCCTTTCTTCGTCAGGAGAATATTCTATTTATATTTTTATTGTAAATTATGGCGAGCCACAAAGTTAATGCTTATTACAAATATGTGATTCTAAATAGTTAGGAACACTCGCCCAAAGTCCTCTCTCACCTCGCAGTAATCCTACGATACAGTACACCCTACACAAGCAAGAATAGATAAGATTATCGCCTTCTCATGGAAAAAAAACACCTGTCAGATCGCAGCGACTAGATGTTCGTTGGTTTTTTTATCCCTAGTTATCGATTATTTGTTTTTTTTATTACATACCAATCAATATCTGACGGAAAAGTCATTGGGTCAATTTTAGCTGTATAATCGATGTTCCCACAATCGACGAATTCTGTTTCTTCAGTTGAAGATGAAGGGTTGACGTCTTTGGATATAACTTTCCCGAAATACTTTTTCCGCCGTGTCCTCCGTTTTGGTAAAATCTCTTTAGTATCTCTTTGACAGTAAAATTTATGAGGAATAACACCATTCTTCAGTTTTAATAAGCCACCGACCATTTTATACTTTAGATAGTTTTCCATATCCTCTTCAACCTGAAAATAATATGTTAAATAGCTTTTAAAATAATATATAACATAAAAACAACAGCGTAAAAAGTTCACCATTTTATATATATCTACGTAAGGCATTGGAATTCTCGAAACATTTGGGTAAAGACGAATTGTTCAATAAAACGTGTTCACATCACTAATAATCAGAGATGTGCTTTATTTCAAATAAATCCATTTCAAATGGAAATGCAAAATTCAAAATGGGTATTTTCCATTTTAAATGCTTTTCTAAAAACCATTTTGCATTTTGCATTTTAAATGCTTTTCTCAATGCATTTTCCATTTTAAATGCTTTTTTGCAACATTCTTCCTACTATCTCCACTCATCTTTTTTTCATAAGCCCCAAATATCAGTCGGTCCTCAACCTCGCTATGAGAGATAATTTACATTTGTCAAGTTGCTCCCTGGTAGGAGCCCTGGCAATTGAGTGATACCATTGCAAAAAATACTGATTCAAATACTGAACATGGGGCCATGACGCTGTAATATTAAATGTTAGATAGCAGTTTCTATGTTTTTACGTTGGCAACATTAGTCCCGCGCAATTTTTTTGTGGTTTCATAATCTGTAGTCGTGGTGTTTTTGGATTTACCAACATGTAATATAAAATATTATTTTTTTGGTAAACTAATGTTTAAGACAAGATTTTTTATGCATAGCACAAGGGGTAACAATTATTATATATAAGCAATAATTATTAGCCTGAAACACTCATCTACATTGAAAAATCTCCTGATAAAAGATACATGACGCCAACGGGACTTGAACCCGTGTCCTTTCGATTTCCGGTCGACAGCTCTGACCACTGAGCTATGGCTTCTTATCTCTTACCCGCGAAATTATTCAATATATACTAGTGTTTCATTCAACAATTACTGCTTGTTACATCATGTATCTTTTATCAGGAGATTTTTCAATGTGGATGAGTGTTTCAGGCTAATAATTATTGCTTATAAAATAATCATGTAATATGGTAAGTTTTTAGATTCTCACGGCCAAAAGCATTTTTGTTGTTTGTTTTTGGGGTGTTATGCCGTGTTGCGCTAACTCCTTCTTTAGCCGACGTTTCGGACAGCGTTGCAGTGTCCATCATCAGGGCAGATCCGGTAGATCCGAAGATGTGCAACTGACTGCAACGCTGTCCGAAAAGTCGGCTAAAGAAGGAGTTAGCGCAACACGGCATAACACCCCAAAAACAAACAACAAAAAAATCATGTAATATGTTTGTTCTACATTGATGTCCATTATTAAATGACAAAATTGTTTAAAAATTCTATAATTATTTTAATTGTTTGACCTGAGAAACCATTTTGCATTTTCAATGCATTTTGAAAATAGGTAGTTTGCATTTTGCATTTGAAATGCTTTTCTAAAAACCATTTTGCATTTTGCATTTTCAAATGGAAAAGTTTTGACCCATTTCCATTTTGCATTTCTTTTATAACAATCTCAGGCGAAATTACGTAATGACATTTTATGGACATACGTAATAGGTACTACAACTATGTAATAACTAAAAAATTTCTAACTGTATCTTATTGTACTGTGTATGTCTTAACAAATAAATAAATAAATAAATAAAAAATTTCAAATGGTTTTGGGTACCCATTTTGCACATCTCTGCTAATAATACACAGAATTCACACATAGATCTATTCGGCGGATCTCTTTGCAGACCAAATTCGTCGACGGCAACATACACGCGGACATCCGGATATTCGAGGAAAAAAAAATAGGGAAAAAGTTTAAAATACAGGGAAATTTACTTATTTTGATATTGTTGTCAAAAATACTCAATTCAATCTTGGGAAATTTTGAAATATTCTGGGGGCATTCTGAAATGATGGACTTTGAAATTCCCTTTACATAAACACATTCTGAAATCTAGGGACATTTTGATATGAATTTAAGGAAAAAAATGGCATACCATCACTGAATGACGTTATACCCATCGTCTGCGAAAGTCCATGCTCGGCGAACAGATCTGTTGCGTACTTTCACACACGGATCGGTTCATGACGGACAGCGGACCGAGTCGATCAGTTCATCGCAGGAATATACGGCGGATCCGTGTGTGAATTCTGCGCATAAGAGTCAAGTCAAGTGTCAACAAACTGTCAACGCGCGCCAACAAAAATAATAGAATGATATACACAACCGTATATACTTATAAATATATATTTATAATGTATATAATTATATACGTTATTACTGCAAATAATAATATGGTTAGTAGGTACTTGCATTGAAATGGTCTTCGCAACAGTAGAGACTGGTTGAACTTGATAACGGCACTAGATCATTGCGTTTCATGTTATGGCACCATTTTGTTCGTAGCACTGCATTTTTTGGAACTAGGAAAAATAACTTGTTTGGCGTTTTCAAAGTAGTGTTCTTGCATTTAGGCACAATACAGTACTTATAACATTTGCGTCTTCCCGCCATAATGTTTAAAACGAAATTAAATCTTAAAAACAAGACGAAAAAACGAACTGACGAGAAGACAATACAGTTCGCAAAGGACCGCCGCGAGCCGTTGTGAATTGTGTCTCGTGACGTCACGGATATTTTGAGCGGTCGTTTTCATCCATTTTTCAGCGTTGCCATATCTAAAATACCTAAATGAATGTTTAAAATCCCAAAGTTGGGGAAATCCACAAGTTCCTAAAGAAATAAATCATTCTACCTCAAAAATTAAAACACAATTCTATCGAAACATTGAAAAATTTGGGGAATTCCACCCGAATTGAAAATCTTGTTCGTTTTTATCCAAGTTTACTAAGGCTTGTAATTTTTTGAGATATTGAAAAACGAATTTTACTTAAAAATTGCTTCTAATTAGATATAATTGTTTCTCGTTGAGAAAAATATAAAACAAAATGACAGATGCTTTAGATCAAGGCTGCCCAACCTTTTTAACAGTAGGGCAAAATTGACGATTTTAAAGTCACTGGCGGGCCCATAGACATATGAATTATGTCTGTGGGCGGGCCACTGACTACTGACGGTTCGTGACGGTTACTATTTTTGTTACCTAAGCTTTTTTAATGTCTTGTTTTATGCAACAAACAAATAAACATATTGAAATTTTATTTTCGTTTCTTAAAATAATAAAATAAATAGCATCTACTGCCAAATAACGAAACAATATTTTATGTAACAAAAATCTAAATCCAAGTAATTGGTAGAATCAATGTGATTTCTGACGTAACTAACTAACCATCACGCCGTTTCCCCGCAGGGGTAGGCAGAGAGGATGGACCGCCAAACAACTCGGTCACACCACACACTCCTTTCTGATATTGTTTTTGTTTTAATAATTCTCCTATGTTAGGAGTCAGTTCAGATGTTGACAGTGGCAACAAATCGGACATATGTTGCCCAGTTAGAGATGTGCGGTATTTACTTTTTACAAAATTAAGATTAGAAAAAAACACAAACATACTCGTCCGTTGATCCAAAACTACTTAAAAATTGAAATGCCAATCTTCCTTTGGCACCAATTTCCATAAATCTCCAAATTCTTCTGAAGAAGTTTGTGAATTTGAAAATATTTTTTCTGCAAAAAGGTTTTTCAGTGCAGAATGATTTTTCAGTTCAGTGGTTCCAACTGGATATTGGCAGGATAACTAATTATGGTAAATTTTGGATAGGGCCTGACACGCTTATTACGAATAATTTTTAGAAAAAAACTTTATATTCGCCTTAATTACTATAAAAGAAAACTTTTTGCATTTCGGGCGGCGGAAAATTATGCATTTTGATTTTCAATTGCGTAAAACCAAAATTCACTCCGCGAATCGATGTGGCGACATTAGGAACGCACTGTTATGTTGGTATCACTGATGCATTAACAAGAGCTAAATACGACCGTTGCTATCTTCGTGGGATACCTAGGTTTGTGTAACATGGTTTGTGATACAAAGGAAAGTGATAAGATTGAATGCGAAGGAAATGGATGGTCTAAGCATAGACGAAACATGGAACCACATAAAAGTGTGTCTTTGTGAATCTGCTAGGGAGGTTTGTGGAATAAGTACGCAAGGTAGGAAGAAAGGTGATGCATGGTGGGATGATGAGATTAAAGCACTGGTCTCAGAGAAGAAGAAAGCATGGTTATGTCTGATTGCGGCTGGCAGTGCTTCCAGCGAAGAGAAGTATCGAGCGAAAGAAGTATGTAAGGAATGTAAGAAAAAAGTAAGAGTTGGAGTGAAAGAACGAAAGAAACGCCTGGAAGAGGAAGAAGGAATGAAAATGACAAACCATTTCCAAGAAAACATTAAGTTGTTTTGGAAAGAAGTCAAAAGGTCCCGGAGTGGCCCAGAAAACGGAAGCATGAAAGTGATAAAATCAAAAGATGGAAAAATGTTGACGAATGAGGAAAAAATAAAAGAGAGATGGATGAATTATTTCGAGGAAGTCTTCGAAAGCGAAGTGAGTGACAGTGATTCCAGCGGTGAATCAGATATGAATGACGATGGAGTGAATGTTACCGAAATTAGCATGGATGAGATAGAAAGTTCGATTAAATGTATGAAGAATGGTAAGGCTGTCGGGTTTGACAATATTGCTGCTGAATATTTTAAAGGAGGTAGCCGTATAATTCTCACATGGTTGTGCAATCTTTTTAACCAATGTTTAAAGGAAGGTTATACGCCTTTAGACTGGAGAAGGGCTGTGATAATGCCATTATACAAAGGTAAAGGGTCACGTATGGAATGTGGGAATCATAGGGCTATTAGCCTGCTAAGTTCAGTTGGCAAGCTGTATGGTAGAATTTTGATTGAAAGAGTAAGAAAGGAAACAAAAGATAAAATATGGGATGTGCAAGGTGCTTTTATGAGTGGAAGGGGGTGCATGGACCAGATCTTCTCATTGCGTATGCTCACTGAGAAGTTTCTGGCAAAAAACCAGAAACTTTTCTGTGCCTTTGTAGATCTACAAAAAGCATACGACCGAGTCGACAGGAAAAAGCTATGGAAGGTGTTGTCCAAGTATGGAGTGAATACATATCTGACTCAGGCAATCGCGTCTCTGTATGAGGGAAGCGTTGCATGTGTTAGGGTAAACGGTGGTTTTACGGGGTGGTTTGATATCACAAAAGGTGTTAAACAAGGCTGCGTAATGTCACCGTGGTTATTCAATCTATACATGGATGGGACGCCCGAGGAAGACATGGCACGATCAAGTGAATCAGATACTAGAGTCGGGCCATGTCAAGAGTCAGAATAATAGAAGAGTATGTATGAGACGATGTATGAATGTAAATGAGGCAAGAAGTGTGTGCCAAGACCGAGTTGTTTGGCGGTCCGTCCTCTCTGCCTGCCCCTGCGGGGAAACGGCGTGATGGTTAGTTAGTTAGTTAGTTAGGAAAGTGCCCCTTAATAACGCCTGCTCGCGTCAAGGCAAGAAAAACATCCCAGTTTTCAAATAGTTTACCGGCTACGCTAGGTTTGTGTAACATGGTTTGTGATACAAATCCATTTGTCTTCCACGAAGTTAGCCATAGTCGTATCTACGCAATGTATCAGGGATACCAACATAACAGTGACGTACCTAATGGCAGCTGATTGCCGCCGCATCGATTCGCGAAGTGAATTTTAGTTAACGCAATTGAAAATTAAAATTCATAATTTTCCGCCGCCCGAAATGCAAAAAGTTTTCTTTTATAGTAATTAAGGCGAATATAAAGTTTTTTCCTAAAAAATATTCGTAATAAGCGTGTCAGGCCCTATCCAAAAATTACCCTAATTATTTCAGTCGAACTAATTGTGAAGGATTAACAAAAAAATTTAAATTTTGTTTTGTACTTTGTCCTGGAATCTGCTTTCAAACTACTGTAATAAGCATTTAATTTTATCTTCATACTTTTTGGTGACAATATTGAGCTTCTCTTTCAAATCTTTGAGTATGGGAAAAATTGTATTGTACTCGGATATTGAGTATGGGGAATTTACGTCTGTGAAGAGCTTTTGAACGTATGTAATTTATTTAGCTTACTACCGGCTCCATTATATCATTCAACTTTATGTCCTTTGCACACCACGCCTCCTGGTGGATGATGCAATGATACGAAAATATTTTTCGATCCAAGTAATTTTCAAATTGGCGGGTATTTTGAAAATGGTTCACGCGGGCCACTTATAATTCGTTCACGGGCCACAATGTGGCCCGCGGGCCTGGGGTTGGACAGCCTTGCTTTAGATGATTTTGCAGGAAAAACTTGCATTGACCTACAAATTACAGATAAAACTGTGCTCCAAGCTCATCACGAGTTTTTGCTGTTTCAAACAACCAGATTTTTCGCTTTACAGTTTAGGAAAATCATTTCATTAACCCATTGGCCTCCGAATTGTTTTGTACCGAAGTTTTAAATCTGCAGTGGTGTACTAAATCTTACATAACTTTTAAACTAAACATGCAAACGAAACAATTTTTTTAAATTTACTCGTTCATTGAATTCAGGTATGCAAAAAATATATGCAGTTTTTAAAAAAATAATAATAATATGATTAAACGAGGATATAAAAATATTTTTTTTATAAAACCCATTTTTTTTTCTTTTTTTTAATAATTGGATTAAGAAAAGTTTTACATTAATCATACTTATGACCATAATATATTTTATTTCAATTTGGGCTGATGTTAGCCGCCCACCACGCATTTTACGAACAAGCTTGTCAATTCCCGAACCACAAGCTATTTAAAAAAAAATTCAATGACGCTGAAATATAACAAAATTTCAATCGTAAATATCAGGAAAAAACTGTACCAACGGAGTCCTGCCAATTACTACGAAATGAATGCTTAATTATCTACAGAGCGATTGGCATTTAAAATTTTAAACACAGATGTCAATAATGTATCCCTTTTTCGTTTTTAAGCCGACGACACCAGACCCGCCAGGATGGCGTCGTTTGAGGCCAATGGGTTAACTGAGCGAAGCCTGTTTTGCATTTCGTCTGTCTGCAAATTTGTACATTCTGTTTCCGTTTCAAGGCGGTGGCCGTTTTAATGGTTCAGTAAAGATTTATTTTTCAAATGGGAAATCTCTGTGTGTATTTGTATTTTCTTGTTGTGATATCTACGTGGTACTTAAATTTGAAAAATAATATATTAAAAAATATAATAAGGGGGAAAAGAGGAAAGGGGGTTTATTTCAGAAAAATAAAATACACAAACGGTTTGAGTCGGTAAAGACAAATTTATTTGAACTTTCTCCAGCAATAAGGTCTCCCTCCCCCCCCCCAGCCCCCGCCCCCGCCAGGTAGTTTTGTCTGAATCATTAATACATATTTAATAACACACTACCCTTTTACATTTCCATATTATATTATATTATAGTGTTTTTCATATTAAATTGGCCGCCATTTGAATCAGACCAAACAAATAAACAAAAAGCATTTTAAAAACTATCCGATTGACAGAACAATAATAATTTTATGAAGTATACCTATATTTTCTAAGCGCCTAAAAGAAGAAAAAATATATAAACATGCCTAAATAAATACATATATTCGTGTCATTATTTACGAAGTTTTATTTAGGTCGTAAAATGGCAATAAGTTATTTATTTGGTAGTCAAACCAATGGCGGCGACACTAATAATAATTATTATTATTCTAGATAAAAAATTAAATTGAAACATTTTTTTTTACTTTTTACACTTTTTTTAAACTTTTTACACGCAATATTTTTATAATACAGTCTGCAGATTTGGTTTGAAATTTATAAATATTTTATATGCTTAACATAATGAATATTATGTTCAAAGATACAACATATTGTTATTATTACTAAATATATTTTTTTTAACAATAGGTTCCTATAACTACATAGCCAGTTTTTTTTTAGTTTTCAGTTGTTAAAATATAAGTATTGTAGGAGATGATTATACAAAATGGTGGGTACAAAGGCGGACTCCATAATAAGCGAGTGAGCCCGGCAATTCTATACATTTCTATGTTCAGTGTAAAAACTTATAACAGTAAGTAGGTTCTTGTATGAAGAATGAAAAGCAACATTTCAACATTAATATGTCCGTGTAGTGTAAAATGGCTGATTAATTGAATTGCTAGCAATATCGTACCGCTTTATTTTGTATATATTATATATTAAGTAAAATCACATCAGTATTGCCATTCAAAAAATGCATGGTTCAAACATAAGCTAATATCTTCTGCATTTATGTCAAGTTGCTCTCTGGTAGGAACCTTGACAAGTTAAGTTGACTGAGAGATACATATTTATATTTGTCAAGTTACTCTCTGGTAGGAACCTTGACAAGACTGAGAGATACATATTTACGTTTGTCAAGTTACTCTCTGGTAGGAACCTTGAAAAGTTAAGTTGACTGAGAGATACATATTTATATTTGTCAAGTTACTCTCTGGTAGGAACCTTGACAAGACTGAGAGATACATATTTACGTTTGTCAAGTTACTCTCTGGTAGGAACCTTGAAAAGTTAAGTTGACTGAGAGATACATATTTATATTTGTCAAGTTACTCTCTGGTAGGAACCTTGACAAGACTGAGAGATACATATTTACGTTTGTCAAGTTACTCTCTGGTAGGAACCTTGAAAAGTTAAGTTGACTGAGAGATACATATTTATATTTGTCAAGTTACTCTCTGGTAGGAACCTTGACAAGACTGAGAGATACATATTTACGTTTGTCAAGTTACTCTCTGGTAGGAACCTTGAAAAGTTAAGTTGACTGAGAGATACATATTTATATTTGTCAAGTTACTCTCTGGTAGGAACCTTGACAAGACTGAGAGATACATATTTACGTTTGTCAAGTTACTCTCTGGTAGGAACCTTGAAAAGTTAAGTTGACTGACAGATACATATTTATATTTGTCAAGTTGCTCTCTGGTAGGAAACTTGACAAGTAAGTTGACTGAGAGATACACATTTACGTTTGTCAAGTTGCTCTCTGGTAGGAACCTTGACAAGTTAAGTCGACTGACATCAGTACTAAAATTTTTGTGAAATACCTGTACGTAGTATGTTTTAAAAAAGCTACTATTTGCTAAAAGCTTTGTTTCAAGTCTTTTGAATAAATTGTATAAGATGTGCAGTATGTATTGTGATTAAGTAATGAAACTAAACGTTAATACATACATTTTTTAAAGAAACTAGTTAGTATTTAAGATTAAAGTGATAGAAAAGATTTAGTTGTATGACATGTTACATTGAAATACATAAGTAATAATTATGAAGTATATAGTTTTAATGTTGGAGAATAGTAATATTCCTTTTGTCTTCAAACTCATGAAATGCGCAGGTTCAATTTTAGTGTTTAAAAAATATATTTAATTTTCGTAGTATAAATTGTAGGACAAACACTTCTAAATATTAAATATAATATGCTACAACAAGTCTTGCGTGCGTATCAACAACAGCAAGCTACGTAGGGACAACCTTGAGTATACGTATTATACACTTCAATATATGTAATAATATTATATTGTAATATCAGAGATAGAATATAATATGTAAACTTTATTATATTAGTAAATAAGGACCGTATTGCCAAGAAATTTGGTGATTTCACTTGCGAATTTCAGGCTTTTTTGCTACATTTTAGTGGTGTATTTAAACGTTTTTTTAATTAATTTACATAATTTAGTATTAAAATGTTGTTATTGGGTAGAGAAAACAAGTTTACGTAGGTTATTATTACAAATTCTTAAATACCTTAGAACAAACTCAGTGAATATAATACATAAACAGTTCTGAATCAATTGAAAAATATATATCAAATCTATAGTTAATATTATACACATTTCCTTCTAATTTTCATATTATTTAACATGGTATGTTGAATGGACAGCTCATAAAATGAGTTAGAGTAGAAAAAAGTAACATTTTTCGTATTTTGTAATTCAGTTCTTTAAAAATAAACATCATTTTTAATGCTAGCATACTAATATGGAAACATCCAATAATGCGTCATAATGCAGTGTTCTAAAAACATGTGTAAATATGTTTATGTCTCATTCAGCGTTGAATAAGGGTTAACTCAACGTACATTATAATCTACGCATTCATAAATGGCTTTAATTTGATTAGTTTGTTAAAATACACTTTTTGCAAGTTATTTGTTTGCAATACAAATACAAATAAATAGTTTTGTCCGTATAAAAACTATTCATTCGTGTTCATATTGCGTATGCACGGGTACAAACAAATTCGTCATATTATTTTAAAGAATGGCTTGCAAAAAGCGTATTTTATTTATATAAAATAATTAAATTAATGCCATCTATGAAAGCATAAATTATAACATACGTTATGTTTTTATGTTAAGGTATTTCTACATATTGCTGTTACCGAGAGATAGTGGTAAAATCGGGAACTACGCTTTATTTGGTACTACGTAATTATGAAATTTAAAAAATGTACATTGAAATCTCTCAGTGGTGATTCTATACAATATCTTATGTACAGTTTAAAACCTAGGCAGAGATGTTTATGTTAGGTTATTTATGCTAACAGCGAGTGGATTATAAAAATATAAGTAGTATTGCAAATCTGGCAAATGTTTATGGTGTAAGGTTTAGAAATTAAGTGCTGACACAACTTTTTCCTAACAATCTCCTCTTCCAGTATGGCTTAAGGCGATGCACTAAATAGTAATGCAAAATCATGTGTTTTTGGTTTGAAAATTTGGTCGCCTAGAAATGTTTCAGATGATTTTATTAAATACCGCAAGTAGAATACATCTTGGCCTTTGAAATAATAGAATATTTTTTACAAGTCTTTTTATAAGCACAGAAAAAAATAATTTATAAGGACTATGAAAACTGCTTCAAAGTTCATAATTTCCTACTTACGAAACCATTTTCGGTTATGGTTTTATTGTATAATGTGGCAAATTAAGTTATTTATAAAATTATCGAAAAACATTTAAATATTTATGCCTGAACATCCACAAAATAAAATAAAAGGCACTTTGTGGCCATGTTTTTTTCTTGCCTAAATCAAAACAGCTGGATGGTGTTAAGCGAGAATTTAAGCCTCATCGCCATCTACATAAGGTGTGTTATTGATGGCGGCTCGATTCAAAATATTACATGACGTAGTGCATCGCCTTAATAACCTAAATTAGAAAAGTGGCGCCATTTTGACATTTAAAATGTTAATTTTGCCAATGTATACAGTAACTAATCTAGCTACAAGTAAAATGCTGACAAACTAAGGGGGTGTTACTTGGCCCATTTTAGCTTTCATCAAATTGTGACGAGTTGTCAATCATAACAGCTAATCAAATACTGAAACAAACACCGTTCAAATGTAAGTAATACAACACCCCAGTTTGGCAGTTTATGACAAATTTTAAATTAAATTAAATGAAAAAATGATGACTTATAGAGGTGTTTTAAAACAATCTTTCGAAATCAGAGTAATAATGTTAATTTTTCTAGAGAACCCCAAAGTGTCTCCAGGGAACCCGAGAGGTAGATTGCGGTTAAAAGGCCAAATATATAACGTTCAGATATTATATACTTTATTTCACTAAATGTGCAGAAATGCTACGCTACGCTTTATAGGCAGCTAGTCAGACAATTTACTTACTTATAAGTGCTAGCAGAGGATAGAATGCCAAACCTTCTATAATACAAACTTAACCCCTATAAGCCGGAGCCCTGCATTTGCAGTGCTAAAGAATTGTGCCCACGCACGTCACAAAGCACTGCAATTGCAGTGTCGACCTTATACATTCATTTCGCCTTTGGATATTACTTCTACTGGGTTGTTTGTTAATCACAAAAATTCAAGTATGATATTGTCTACATTATTTATTGAATATTCTTGCCGGCTCCTACGGGTTAGCTAAAAAGGTGGTTTCAAATCCATTTTCATATTTACAATTACTAAAGTTTCATGGCAAATGGTCTGTTCTCCATTTCACCGCTGAGTACCTACCTATGCTGTGAGACAGAGCTGGCTATTCAGATCTGGTCAGCAATCTGTGCTATTTTTTGTAAAAAAAAAATTGAATACAAAATAATTAGACAACATTTTATCCTCTCTTCATTATCCTTCTTCGTATATCTTCAACTCGCCTTAAAAACTAAACAATCGTTCAAAATGAATTTCCACAGAATTCAGACTGAAATTGTAATTGCGACTGGAGTATTGTATGAGAGAGAGTCGGCATAAAAACTAGACAACTTTTTTTATTTTTTTAATTTCTTTAAAAGAAAGACAAACATTCCCGGGTTACGAATAACCTGACAATATTTGAAAATCTCCTACTACCACCAAAGTAAGCTGAAAATGTTGCTTGTGTTGTGATGGGAGGATTAGCCAGCCGAGGAATTGAACACTGTACGCCTGAGTGGGACACAAGCGCGATGTCAACTCAGCCACCGACCGGTCAAATAAAACTGCAGGTATAATATACAGAGTATGCTTGATTGTCCAATATCTCTTCATTATCATCTGTTATCCCAGATAATACTGTTCCGCCATCCCAATACCAGACCTTAATGTAAAGGACTAAGAAAGAAAAAGGCACAGAAATTTTAAATCCAATAAAAATAAACCCCGTTTTGACACTTTACTTGCTCAAATGAAGGGTAAAATATACTCTGGCAGGCATGACCAACCGGCGGCCCACATTGTGAGCGACATGGGAGAGGTTTAGTGCCCCTGGTTTGACTTTACTTGCTCAAATGAAGGGTAAATATACTCTGACAGGCATGACCAACTGGCGGCCCACATTGTAAGCGACATGGGAGAGGTTTAGTGCCTCAGATTTGACTTTACTTGCTCAAATGAAGGGTAAAATATACTCTGGCAGGCATGACCAACCGGCGGCCCACATTGTTTTGTTTTGCAACCGTTTCCTCCAAACTGAACTCTCAGAGCACTAGCATTTCAGTGGAGAAACATGGTGGAAATTCATTACCGTAAAATGGGGCGACTTTGATGCACTATTTTATATAAGCTTCTTATAACGATACACCAATCACAAAATAAATTACGAGTTAAAATACGCTGGTACTTATATTGTAAAGTATATCAGTGTCTACTATTATAATCGTTGATGAATTTATAAAATATATTACTTTTCTGTCTGAAAACAGCTTTACAATTCAACCATCAATATTTTTTAATATAATTAGAAACAAACTAATTTGAAACTTATTTTCGAAGTATCATTGTATCCACGATGCACAAAAAAAATCATTAAAAAGAAGTGAGTAATTTCTGAGTGGTAGTGAGAATTATTCAGATCCCGCAATGAAAAAGTCGCCCCACTTTACTGTACCTATTTTTAAGTGGATTTCTACTTCGATTTAGGATTGTCATCACATGACTGCCACCAACAAACTATTCATTTCATTCAATCCGCTTTCTTTTAATACACTACGAAGGCATATAAATGTAACGCTCTAACATCTACAAACGATCATTAATCATTCACAAGTCGCCGGTTAAATAATTGACCACTTGGAAATGCGGATCGAGTGACTAAAAACTAATGTCAGAGTTAAAATCGAATATCTTTATAATACCTACCTATCTAAAAGATTAAGCTTTAAACGTTTTCTGTAGCACAATTTGGTTAAACAAGTACTCGTTGATCTTTATTTTTACCGGCTTTTATAGTTTTATTTGCCAAATAATTACTATTTTTGATACTGTAAATATCAATTTAATAGGAGCTTAAAATAATATTTTTTTGAAATTAAAAGGTTCTTCAAAAAAAAAAACATCTAGTACAGAAATCAGCCCAAATGGGTTGCTTTATTTACTTGTGTTTTAAACTAGAAAAATAGAGGACATTAAACAATTCAATTTTTCACAATTTAAGAGGCCACTTTGACAATTTTAATGATAATTATCAAAAAAAATAATCTTTTCCAACCTACTATGTAAATGTAATGAAATAAATGTTTTAAAATAAAAAAATCATAAAAAGGTTTTTTTGGGGTGTTATGCCGTGTGGCGCTAACTCCTTCTTTAGCCAACACAGTGTCCATCATCAGGGCAGATGTCGAAACGTTGGCTAAAGAAGGATTTAGCGCAACACGGCATAACACCCCAAAAAAAAATAACAAAAATACTTTTGGCCGTGAAAATCTTAAATCATATTTCATAAAAAGCCGTTTTTTGTCGGAATTAAAAATTTATATCTGTCAAATTTGTGTTCGTACGTAAATCGGTTGTTTGAAATTTAAATTTAAACCCACAAAAACAGTTATTTTAATAATTCATATTTCATTATATGTGCATAGTAAAAAAGGCAAGATTATTTTTTTAGTAATTACAATTAAATCACAAATAATTGCCACTCTTAAATGGTGAAAAATCGATTTCTTTAATTGCCCACGTATTATAATATAAAGTGGCACAAATCCGTACTAGATTTTTGCTACACCTTTGATTAAAAAAATAATTATTCATTTCCAAACTTAAGTTTTGCATGAAAAAGGCCATGCAACTGTTCCCCATAAGGATATTTTCAAAAAATCAATTCTTGAATGTAACTACTTATTCTGGGGAAACTACTTATGGTAGTTTTTAAATATAATAAGTTATGTACTATTTTTAAAAATATGTAAACACATTATCTAGTAAGACGGTACCATTTAAAAAAAAACAAGCTATTACGAAAATAGAATCAGCTGGCGTATGGTGAAAATTTAGTGTCGGCGATCAAGAAGTTAATAGTTTTTTTTCTTCCATTTATGTTAAAAGCAGTGGCGTCTCGTGACTTTCGGGTGTACTAGGGTGCTAATATTACAAAAAATGCCATTATTGATGTTGTTGTAGCTGAAAATGTCTTTTTTTTCTTCGAATATTCGTTTTATTGTATGAAAAATTTCAGGAAAGCAGTGCGGCGCACGGCCAAACTAAAATCTTTGTACAAAAAATTAAATTTTCAAAAAAAAAAAACGTTTTGGACTAAACATCAATAATGTAGAAATTTTCAAACTTAGCACTCTATCACACTCAAAAGTAATATTTTTTTAACATCTTATACACATAATAAATTATTTTGCAATAAAATCTTTATATAAATGTGAAGTCACTACAGCAGATATGTCACTGTATCTGACATCATTGTAGCAGTTTCACTGTATATGACAACACTACAGTATAGTTTTCAATGTATCTGAAGTCACTACAGCAGAGTTTCACAGTATCTGATGACACTGTAGCAATATACTATTGTCACTATATCTGACGGCACTATAGCAGAGTTTCGCAGTATCTGACGACACTATAGCAGAGTTGTCACTGTATCTGATGTCACTATGGCAGAGTTTCACAGTATCTGATGTCACTATCGCAGAGTTTCACAGTATCAGATGTCACTATAGCAGAGTTTCACAGTATCTGACGACACTATAGCTAAGTCACACGGTACTGTGATGAAAAAGTATAAAATGAAACCATTTTTAGCTTTACAAAAATTAACAAAACTAAAATGAAATACCAAATAAAAAAAACAACTGGGTTTCAAAATTTCAACACTTTCGTTTAATAAAAAAAATATATAATATAATTTAGAATACTAAATTTGTCCGTGACTTAAGTCAGATGTTGCTTACAACTAACTAGCTTACATCATAGTATACTACATATTTGATTTTTATTTATTTTATTCACAGTCAGTTTTTCACATGTTAACATGTGGATTAGCACAACACATAACATTCAAAGAAAATCTCCATCAGCAATACTGGGCATTCTGGGCAGTCGTTTGAAGCTAATTGAAGGTGCAAACAATGTGCTTGCAACACATTTCGATTGCCTGTAAGTAGTAAGTTGAACTCGCCCACATCCCAGTTATAAAAACCAACATTATGGAGTTAAATAGCCAAGTGCCATTTACGCATGATAATCTAGCCGCATTCGGAAAAACAATAATATTATAATAATGTTCTCAAAGGATCAGTTAAAACAGTGATGCACAACCTGCCGAGCATCTTTTCTTAGGGCTCCCTTGGCTTTATTTGGATTTTATTGCAAAGCAGAGAAGTACTCATAAATCGATAAATTGGCCCTCCAGCCAAAAAGGTTGTGCATCTCTGGGTTAAAACATAACATTGTAGAAAGTCTATCACTTTGGAAGAAATTACATTCAGACTTCGAAAGCAAAGTATAACAATACATATTGGATTCAAATTGCAAACACAGCAAACGAAACAGCATCACTTTGTACGAACCACTAATTTATTGATATATATATGTCGCACCAGTTTTGCTTTTACCGAAGATTTCTTCAGGACAGAGACAAACCAGTTGGCGACAAATATATTCCTAAATTAATCTTTAACACATGGCGATTGTCTTGTACATAATTTAATTTAAATCAGATAGTGGGAGGAGAAATAATGGCTGGTGTAATGAATGTTAGGTTACTAAGAAGCAAGTTGTGTTCATTGATTCAATGAGCAGAGGTATTCCACATTGGTATTCGCACTTCTAAACCGGAGCACTTTAGCAATATCATAATATTTGAACGTGTTTAACTAAATATCAGACATGATGTAATCATTAAAAAAAACCTAAAAAATACTTAAGATACAAAATTAAATAATAATAAAAAAAATTGTAGCTAGTTTGGGCCCAACTGAGTGGACCCGCCCCGCGTCCCAGGTAAACATCAGGCGACACCGAGTAGAGACGGTCACCTACTTCTACTCGGGCGCTAATTTTACCCGCATCGCGTGGGTGTCTAAAAATATGTTATTGGCAAATTTTATTTTGTTTCAAAATTGCACATTATTTTTGGTTATCAACTTTATTGTCCCAAATGATATTGCTCTTTTATAAAACATTCCAATTATCATACACAACGGTGTGACAGAACTCGAGGAAATGTGCAAATTCATACTAATTTTATAAGTTCTCCACCTTTTATACAAAAACAAATAATTACACTAAACTTTGAGAAACTCATATTGAATGCACCGCATTCTTTCATTCCTAACAACAATTTGAGAACCTACATAAAGAATGGTAACAAAGATAAGTAGAAATTACCATTCATTTACAAATATTTATTACAAAAACAATAAAATCATACAACTGCACTTATTAAATGGTACAAATACTAACCACTTCCCGAGATATAGAAAGTTAGATGGACATTGGATGTTAATACATTATTGGGGTACAATTTCTAGAGATTCCTGTCCGCTTTCAAATCCGAATGTTGGAAACTACCATTCCATCTGCAACAAGTTATGTATTTTGATATGCAGGTTTATTCAATGCAGTGGTTAGTATTTTCACCACTCAACAGAAGGGTACATGTTTGGAAATCAGTCACTGAACTAAAATAACTTTCACTTCAAATGTTTCTCTGTGAAGAACAACTTTGGATCATGTATGACGCAAGCAGGATTATTGAAAAAGAAAGGCGTGCTTTCAAATAATATTGATTTCATGACCATTAACCCTTTGATTGTTGGTGGCAACATTTTTTCCATTTATTATAACAAAATGAGAAGAAATAATTGGAAGTATCTATCGATATCCAAAGCACATACAAATACACAAAAATCTAATAAAAATATTTCTAAATGTGAACATTGAATCAGTATTCTTTAAATGATCATGTCATCAATATTAATAAAAACATAATTTCTTAATAATTCTGTATCTATTCGACCGAGGTATTTCAAAACAAATTAACAATACTTTTCAAAAGCACAAAGCTGTACATTAAAAAAAAAAAAACACTTCAATGGTGATTTTTTACAATTATTAATTGTCTCTTTGCCGAAGCATATTTTCCAGGTGTGAATACTTTATGCCTGCCATAAGGGGCAGGATTCGCTACGCACACTCGGGTCACTTCTGATAACTTGGATGCTGTCCGTTCCCCATAACGATGCCACTCAAGCCCTGTAAATATAACCAAAATACCTCCATATAAATGTTGCACTTTACCAAATACCAAAGAAATATATTTAAAATTGTATAAAGTAAAGAAAACAACAACTTGATTAGAGTGACACGGAAGCTACCAGATTGTAATGCTAACTAACTCTAACTATTATCTCAAAACATGAAAGTCTGTTCGTGTTATTATTAATCAATATTCAACATTCCATGTATGTACTACGAAAACTATTCGATGAAAAATTAATCCAATGTGCTTAAACATTGAATAGATAATTCAATTCACGAGACGTCTACTGTGTGTTACTTTTGCAAAAGGTCTACAAGTTTAAATAATATAAGAGTTCATTGTTGTCTAACTATTGCCATAATGCTTTAAGAAAGTAGTGACACTTTCTAGTTCAGGTAAACATGTATGAGTTAGTTATCACTTGACCTATCATGTCCCAAGTCACAATATAAGAGTCCATTGTTGACTAACTATTGGCATAATGCTTTAAGAAAATAGTGACACTTTCTAGTTCAGGTAAACATGTATGAGTTAGTTATCACTTGACCTATCATGTCCCAAGTCACAATATAAGAGTCCATTGTTGACTAACTATTGGCATAATGCTTTAAGAAAATAGTGACACTTTCTAGTTCAGGTAAACATGTATGAGTTAGTTATCACTTGACCTATCATGTCCCAAGTCACAATATAAGAGTCCATTGTTGACTAACTATTGGCATAATGCTTTAAGAAAATAGTGACACTTTCTAGTTCAGGTAAACATGTATGAGTTAGTTATCACTTGACGTATCATGTCCCAAGTCACAATATAAGAGATGTATGAGGTTTAAACCATTTGGTATATTATATATTTAATGAATACATTAATAAAATGCCGGTATTTGGTGTACAGTGCGGTAAATGTAAGGTATTCTGGCCAAAAACTACTCTGTTTCTTTCAAGTGTAGCTTAATTTAGTGCTACTGTTTATTAAAAACACAACCTTCTGCTATAACCAATAATGAATGCAGTCGTCACTTACCTTGTTTTCAA